>NC_034013.1:13051102-13197069 GCF_000346465.2 Prunus persica | reverse complement strand
CAAATTTTAGCTCTCTAAACTTGCACAATTGATACTTTATCGCCTCTCGGGACGTATATCTTAATTTTAATTATTCATTTTTTGAAATAACAATAACTTTTTTTGAGAATTGGAAGGTATAACGAGTAGTTCTGTGCCATATCATTCAATGAAGATTCCTTTTACTTTAAGGTTCCAAATAAGAAGGGGTCTGAATTTATCTGATGATAATCATATAGTTGATAAATTTTTGCACTCATTTTAAGATTAACCTTTGAACCATTCGATTAATATCCAACGGTGGGTGACCACAATCTCTTGGACTCCTGTAGTCCAAGAGATCGGGACCGTTGCTTTATATATACTCTGTCTTTTACTCTATATATATATCAGTCCCGATCTCTTGGACCACAGGAGTCTAAGAGATTGTGGTCACCCACCGTTGGATATTAATCGAATGGTTGAAAAAAAAATTTTAAAATAAGTGCAAAAGTGAGTGAACCGTTGAATTTACATCTAACGGTGAGTGACCACAAATTTCTTGGACTCCTGTAGTCCAAGAGATCAGGACTGATATATATATATAGATCTAGATAAAGAAAAATGATTAATTTTTCACATTCAAATGTTAGTATTTAGTCATATTATATGGTTACTATTTATAATATTCCTGATATTATGATCGAAATATTGATTTAGATTCAGAACTAAACTTTAAATTTATATCTCATAATTCATGTGCATAGTATTAGATTGACAATATTGATGAAACGTATCGAAGTAACATTGATTGACATTTAAACCATACAAAATTGAAGCAACATTATATGACTGGATCTGGATTGCCAAAAATAAAGGCCAGTAATGTTAGCCAAGAAAGAAACTAAGAAGTGTTAATAATATCGCTGACCAAAAAAAAAAAAAAAAAGGGCACCCGTCCTTTATTGTTCCATTTGTGCAGTGCAGATACGGATTGGATTGTCGTGTACATTATTGTCACATGTATCATTATGCATGTGCTCCTCCTGTGGGACCCACCCAGCTCCGTTTATTTGTGCCTACTCGTTAAAATGTTATCCACGTGTCATACCCAAGGTGGAGTTTGTTTAAATAATCCATTTTTGGTTGTTAGATAGAGCTATTGCCTATTGGGCGAAGAAATGAAGAATTATCTATATATATAAAGCAAAAGGCAGAGAATGGTGAAACATTCAAAATACCAGAAAATGCCCTTGGTTAATGCAAACATTAAAAATTCAAATTATTAATTAAATGAGGATAATATGGTAAATTCACACTTTTTCATATTTAAAAAAATTAAAAGAAAAAGAAAAAGCAGATAATAGATCCTATTTTTATGGAACACAACTACCCATTATCTTTTTTAATTCTAAAATAAATTTACTTATTTTTTTTAAAAAAAACCTCTCGCAAGCGGAAGCGCGTGCAGAGAGGCTAGTAAAAAATAAAAGAAAACCTTGTCAGTCAGGGAAATAATAATTAGAAAAATCATATTTGCTAGCCTGCCAGTATATTTTTTCTGGTTTTTATTTATTTATCCTTGTTTTAATAATTCAAATTTCTCAATTTTCAATATCACTTGTGTAAAAATAAATTATAAAAAAATAGAACCAAAGTTATCACATTATAACGAAGGAGACTGAGCCAAGTAGTCTAGTAAGTGAGACCCTTAAAAGGATTGCGTATCACATTAAAATTGTAGAAAATTTTCAATTTCATTGAGCAATATAATTGAAAATTAAGGGCCTATTTGATAACCATTTCAATTTTTATTTATAGTTTTTATTTTTGTACTAGAGTAGAGGAAAAAGTAGGAAATGGAAGTGAGAATCAGAATGAATATGAGATTGAAAGGGAAAATGAGAGGGAAGAATAACAAAAATAAAAACAAAAACTAAAGATAGGAATTTATTTCAAATTATTTTTATTTTCAAGATTTTATTCTCACTCTCATTTTTTTCCATACTCTAAAACAAAAAACAAAAAATAAAAATAAAAAAATTATGAAACGGATCATAAGATTATCCTCTTTATTTTCTTATTACAATTGTTTGGGTTATCTGGCACACAAGTCCTTTTGGTATGCCAATATCTGTGATGTTACTTCCCAACCTCGGTTAAGGACGTGACACCTTGATATTCTCGAAATATGGGGAATATTGGCTTTTTTGAATAAAAATTTCGTTCATGATTATGACTTTGATTCTATTTTTCTTGTACCACACATTTTTCTCTATAGTTTTAGTATATTTTATGCAAAACTTATTAATAATCTTCCCTTTACAAGTGAGAATAAAGGTGAATAATGAGATTGGAATTGAGAGGCTTTTAAATAAATAAATAAATAAATATGTATTAATAAATACAGTTTCGATTTTTTGGACTATAAGGGTTTAAGAGATTGTGGTCACTCATCGTTAGATGCAACATCCAACGGTTCAAAAAAGTTTCTAAAAAGAAGTGCAAAAGTGAGTGAACCGTTAAATTTACATCTAACGGTGAGTGATCATAAATCTCTTGAACCCCTGTAGTCCAAGTAAACTCGCGTCATCGATGTTGGAAAGGTGATTTTATATAAGCTAACCATTTTAAGATTTTAATTTTAATTTTAATTTTTTTATATTTAAAAAAAAAAACTTACTGTAGTTTTAAGGCAAATTGAAAGCAAAAGTAAAAGTAGAAAAAACAATATGACCTTTTTTTAACTTTAAAAATGAATAAGTGAAAAAAGAAGAAAAAAAGTGTGGAGTGTTGGGGCACGAAATCATATACTCATTCATAGCTCTGAATTTTTTATTTTATTATTTTATTTTATTTTTGAAGCAGCTTTCGAACTGGTTCGAGGACACGTGGCTGCGCATTCTAAATGCCGGTCCCTCCCAGGTTGACAATCACTTGGTCTTTCATTCGGCTCGGCTCGGCTGACTTAGAGTATGCAGCCATTATGTTGTGACACTTGTTTTTTTATATATTATTTTTTAAACAATAATACTAGCAGATAATTTATTTTATTTGTTGGATGGATGAGGATGGGACTAGGTTTGATCATGATTAAAAGCTCAAGTTGGATACAAGGTGTGAAAAATCACATTAAGGCTTTTAAATGTAGGGTCCAACTTTGTCCCTTACATTCTTCCCTCATCTTCAAGGACAAATTTTTTTTCATATTTATCTTCGTTTTGTTATGATTTTCCTCTAACTATCATAGGCAGCTGCTTTTTAGGGTTGAATCTCCAACTGCATTTTGGCATCAAATCTCCACCACCATCTTTTTTACGGTTTCTTTAAGTTTGAAATAAATTAAAGAGACTCTTTAGGTTCTCTGTATAGTTTTCACCTCTCATTTTGTAAGAGCTTTTCACCTCTTCTTGTGAGAGTTTTTCATCTCTCATTGTGAGAGTTTTTTTGGTATTATCATAGCTTAGTTTTTTCAAGCTTTATCTTATTTTAATTATTATGAGCTTGCAATCTTAGTTAGGATGTCTATGCCATAATTTCTTCGATCTTGCGTGATCATTAGTGAATGGGCACCAAATTGTCTTAATTTTTATGTTTGATCGCTTCGTTATTATAATGGTCATTTGTGGCTAGTTTGTATTGATCTTTTATAACTAGTGACTTGTTTAGCTGAATTATGAATGTAATACTATAATTTCTCAAAAAGAAAAGAAGAAAAAAAAAAAGGAAATTGCAGCTGTTAATCACAATTTACACCCTCAAATGTAGCTAAACTACAATGGCACTATAAAAGTAATAAGCAATATAAAAGGAAAAAGACAAAAAGAGGCAGAAAATAAATGATTGGCATTAGGCCATGTGATTAGGTTAGTATTTGTCAAAAAAAGTAAACATTGATTGGCTGCTAATCTGTATTTTTGTCGATAAAGATAAGGAGCATTGTGACATGCACAGCAAATGCTATTATTCTTGGAGTAATTGTAGACAAAACTTAGGATAATTTTAAAAATATTTATATTTTTGCAATAAATACGTAGGACAGCTTATTAGGTGAGTTTTGCAATTGTTCTTGAAATCAAAACATTTCGTACACGACACCTCACCTCGAGCTATCCGAAGGAGAGATTAGAGAAGAGAGAAGAATATTATGCCATTTTTTTTCTTTCTTTCTTATGAAACTTTCCAAACAAACATTAACAAATCAAGCCAAAACTCGTCATGTTGTTTGACTACCTAGTAGTATAGTAGAAAATAACCTTAGGCTTCAACATGAAGAGGAATGTGATTGGCTACTTGTTCATATGGTCATACTTTCAACTTCACTAATATTAGCTTATGTAGTAGAGCATTGACAAATGTTGGACTTGAAGTTGCATTCTTACCATCCATGAAAGAAGAACCTTACATTCTTTATAAAAAAAATTGTAATATTCGTGCTTTAAACTCCATTTACATAAGTCCAAGCATGACACCGAAGTAATAATTAATCTTCATACCTATGTTATCCGCTTTTTAGTTACGAAGTCCTAATTGTAGTGGCAACAACCATTTATTTCTAGTTAATGCATCTTCAAACTGTTAAATAACTTATTCACCATGCACTGACTTGATCATATAATCGTACTTTAAACTCTATTTACATAACTCATGGCATGATAACGTGGCCTCTGATTGAGTACTAGCTCTCGTACCGGAGTACGCTCGTTCATGTATGGTACAAACACATCCATAAAAGAAAAATCAGACAAGTTTGAAGATAAAATGTGGTTAAGTTAAACCAAGGGGAAACAATATTTCCAACAAATACAAATGCCCCAAAACAGTATAGGGATATAATTATTAAAACAAAGAAAAAGAAGCCAAGCCGGCAAAGCCAAGTAGATAGGGAAGTAGTATCCAAGTACCCGAGTAAAGTGGATGTGGAAACGGGTCGGGCAAGAAGGTCAAAACTCAAAACTCAGAACTCAAAACTCAAAAATCAAAACAAATTGAAAGGTCAGTGGTGGTTGAGAAAGAAAGAAGAAAAGACTGTGACGGGTTTTTTTTGTCCTTCTCCAGTCCAAGCCAACCCCACTCTGGCACTCCACCGAATTTAAAGGGCCTCGTGTGTGTAGGATTTTTGCTTCTCCTCCTCCTCCTCCTCCTCTTCCCTGTTTTATTGAGTTTTGAGTTGTTCAAGTTTGTGTTTCCATTTTCGTTCACAAAATTTTATCCACAGCACACAACACACAAAGAAACCCGCGCCCCATTTCTTTTTCTCTTTTGTCCTTGTCTTCTTCTTCTTCCTCTTTTTTCCTTTTCTTTTCTTTTTTATTTCAAACCAACAAAAGCCAGCCAACCAACTAAACATCTCTCTCTTTCTCTCTCTCTCTGACGCTCTCAGATTAAACAAATCACAAAAACAGCTTCCTCTATATATTCTTTCTCTACAGTACTGACCCACCAGCAGGACCCCTCTCTCTCGCCGGAATTCCCCTCCTTTTTCTCATTTTCCGGCTCCAACTCTGTTTTTTTTATATACAAAAATCATCTCTTTCGTTATTTTTTTGAAAAAAAAGGTTAGGTAGAAGCAACCCAGAAAAAAAGAAGAAGAGAATTTTGGATTTTTGTTTTGATATTCTCTCTCTAGTTTTGTGGCGAGTGATAACTTGCAATGCTGCAAAAGGAGAAGGCGGTTCAGATGCAGATATGCTGAGATCCATTGCGGTGTCATAAGTTTCATATATTTTTTTTTGGATCTTTCTCTGAGTCTTCTGAATTATTGAGCTGAATTTTGGACATGGTGGTCAATTATGTTGATGAGCCTTCTCTTGTACTAGGTCAGACCTTGTTCTTATTTTTGTGTGTGTAAATTTTATCATTTTTTGGGTGATGATTTGTTGTTTAATTTCCTTTCCTCTGTAAATTTTGAAACTTTGAGTTCATTTTTATCGACTTTCTTAAAATTTTCAAGGGTTAAGCTTCCACTACTTGCATGTTCTTCTTTGATCTTTTGCTCTTAACCTCGTACTATTTTGAAGGGTTAAGTTTCAATTCTGATGCATTTTAGGTTGCTTAGGAACTTTGGAAAACAAAATGATTAAGTTTGATTTTGTTTCCCTACCTTTTCTCTACAACCAAATGGGGCAATTGTGTTTGGTTGTTGGTAGGTAAACAAACATTTTCACTTTCCTACTATTTTACCATTTCTATTATCTCTCTCAGCCTCTTAGGTTGTAACTTAACACACACAGAGACACCAAAAAGCAAAATTAACAAAAATCTTCAACATTTTCCAATTGGAGAGCCTGATGAGTAACCTTTAAAGCTTTATATGAATTGATTTGTATTTTCTTTGAAATTTCTAAATGCACTTCTTCTCAATTTTGCTGTAGAATTTTATGTATGGTTGTGTAATATCTGAAGTGGATCATCTTTATTTTTAAATGCCCTTCTCAATTTTTCTTTAGAATTTTGTGTATGGTTGTGTAATATCTGGAGTGGATCATCTTTATTTTTTTAATTTTTGTTATTCACATTAATTTTCAGGCAAGGAGCCATGTAACATAGACAGATTCAGCAAGTGAGAAAATTTGAGCTCTTACAATTTTTTTTTTTTTGGTTTGGTAATCTTTTTCTGGTTTCTGAGTGCTGCACGATGCCATTTGAAATAATGGATCAAAGGGGTGTATCTGTCTCTTCCCACTTCTTTGATGAAATTCCTTTTCCTTCTGAGGTACTTATTGTCTTTTTAAAATGAAAATGTTCTAATTTTAGTATTTCGTGAAGTTTCGATGGATATATGGCACTGGTGTTTAGGTGCCTGTAAGGCTTTCATACCCTGTTTAACTCTATCATAAATTTTTAGTCCCTTTTTAGCACATCATACCTTTTTTCAGTTGTTATTTCTATTTACCGATTTGCCAAATTTGATGCACTAGAGACAAGTTGGATTTCAGAAGCTGAAAACCATGCCTGATTACCAAGGTGAGCATTAGTACATTTTCCCGATACAGTCTATCAGCTAATAAGTCGTAGTGGGTTATAGAAGTTATACAACATTACCAGTTGAAAGATTTTCCCAACCAAACAGACGGCCCTAACTTAATGACAACTGTCGGGACGTGTGGTGTGGTAGTAAGTTCACGTGCTTCTCTCGCTTGATACTTGGGTCTGAGTCGCCACACTGGTGGTATATTGCCTTGCAAAGAGGGAAAATAACATAAATAGTTGTCATGATAAAGTAATTTCAAACATTTAGAAGTATTTTGCATTCATTTTGGTCAAACATATGACAATTGGCTGTCCCAATTCCCAACTTTGTAATAAAAGTTCTTATTGCTCTATAAAGTAATCGGTTTTATGCTCTAATCTCAGAAGCGTTTAAATTGAAATTGAGAATTAACTTGATCCATCTTGTAGAAAATAAATGTTAGCTTGTCTGCCAGAAGTTTTGAATGCTAACCTTTTTATGGAAACTGTAATTTTGTCTTGATTCAACAGACTATACCCTTCCCCTATGGGCATACTCTAAATTTGAACAGATAAATTCTATGCTAAAAAAGGCTGCGCGATAACTTTTACTACCCTCTTGTGTAAATTTTGTCCTTCAGTGGGAGTGGATGGAACGGTAGCCACACCTGGCAGCATGTTCAGTCATTCTTTACCCTCAAGAAAGCTTTTACCAATTGGGGCACAATCAGCAGATTACTTGGATATGCCACAATCCAATCTGGCTGGGGAACAAACAGAAAGGCTAAGCATTGGCGGAGTTGCCAACATCTCCAAGGCCTCGTGGAAACCTATGGATCACCAACCAAAATTGTGGTCAGACTTGTCCACAAAGCCAACACCTTATAGCTCGGCTGGCAGCAAAACTGTTCTTCATGGCGCCGAGCATGAAAGTAGTCTGTTCTCAAGTTCGTTGTCTGAAATTTTTAGTAGAAAGTGTAAGCTTTCCTTTTAAATTATATTAAATGTTTCCTCATATGTTGCTTGTGGTTAATAATATTACCTTCTATATTTCTCAAATCAGCTACGTCTGTTGACTAGACACTCTTTAGTTTCGTTGGTAGATATAAAAATTTGCAGTTCTATCATTCCTTAACAAGCATGCAAAAGAAGCTGCAAACTTTAATTTTCTCACAAAAAGATTTTCTTCAATTTCATGTCTAACAAGTTCTAATCTCGAACTTTATCTTGCATAAAATTACCGCATTTCAATTAACTCGGCCCAGAATCTTTCTAAAACCTATTTTTGTCCATGCATAAGACACGTTCTAGTTTGTTTTCTACTTCTGTGTACTAATATTTAATCAGTTACATTTGCATTTGTTGGAATTAAGTCTTTGTTGAGTTGAATTAAGCTGACTATATTTTCCTTGATACTACTTGATTGATGTATAACTCTGTGCATTTTCCACAAATGTGCATATTTATTAACTTAACATCTCCTCTTTTGTTTTGTTTTGTTTTGCTTTCTTTAATATGCAGTGAGATTACTAAAGAATGATTTAATACCTCATCAAGCTACTAATAATGTTGCTTCCCGACATGAGGAAGAACCCTTTGAATCTCTTGAAGAAATTGAGGCACAAACGATTGGGAATCTCCTTCCTGATGAAAATGACTTGTTTTCCGGCGTGATAGATGGGCTGGGTTATAATACTCATGCTATTATTGGTGATGGATTTGAAGATTTTGATCTCTTTAGCAGTGGTGGTGGCATGGAACTAGAAGGAGAAATCTGTGCAGGACTCTCTGATTCTGATTTTAGTGGGGGAGTTTCCAATGGTCTAGGGGGTTGTAATGGCTCAATTGTGGGTGAACACCCTAATGGTGAACACCCTTCTAGAACACTTTTTGTCCGGAATATTAATAGCAATGTTGAAGATTTGGAGTTGAAGTCTCTTTTTGAGGTGGTTATAACCTCCTTTATAAGTTTTTTTTTCTTCTTTATTTTCTTTGTTTTAAAATTTCTATTTGCAAGTGCATGCAAGCCAGTTGAAGTAGTTTACCTTGCTAGTTAAATTGACAATTGTATTTTGTTCTGTTAGCGATTTGGAGATATCCGGGCACTTTACACAGCCTGCAAACATCGTGGGTTTGTTATGATTTCTTATTATGATATAAGGGCAGCCCAAAATGCACTAAGAGCACTTCAAAGTAAGCCACTGAGGCGTAGGAAGCTTGACATACATTTTTCGATACCTAAGGTATGGTGGTCACTTGTTATTCACTGTTTTTGTATGCGCTAGATTCACCGCCTTTTTCTTCCCCATTCTTGTTTATACATTATCATGTTGCTTTGTTCCTTCATGCTTTTGTACATGCCAATATGTCAGGACAATCCTTCTGATAAAGATATTAACCAAGGAACGCTGGTGTTATTCAACCTCGATTCTTCTGTTTCTAATGATGAGCTTTCTAAAACTTTTGGATCTTATGGAGAAATTAAAGAAGTAAGTCATTCAAATTGTTCAAGTTTTTCCTTCTATTATTTTGCTTTGCTTCTAAGAGGATGAAAGAACTTTCCATATGATGTGGTTGCTATTTTTTGTTTCTAGATCCGTGAGACTCCACACAAGCCTCATAACAAGTTCATAGAATTTTATGATGTTAGAGCTGCAGAAGTTGCTCTTCATGCGTTGAATAGGAGTGAAATTGGTGGGAAGCAGATCAAGCTTGAACCAAGCCGTCCAGGGGGTGTAAGGAGGGGGTACTGATAATTTACTCTTCCTATTGATTATCTATAGCTCTCATTAAAAAGGAGTCCTTGTTAGATTCTGAGGGGGATTGTGACTTTCTATAAATTCTCTTCTTTGTGGGGTTTTGATCTTAAAAGAGGCAATTTTTGGCTTTATTGCCTAATGTATTGATATTCTCCTGGATGTTCTCTTAGCATGTTACTGTTCCATTTTACTTGTTCATTGTATCCCGCTTTAATTTGAAATTCTTAAATTTCTCCTTTGTAAGAAAAAAACATTCCTTTTGCAGTTTGGTTCAAGTTTCTGAGCAGGAGCAAGATGAATATAAATTTGGTCATAGCCCGAGTGAATCTTTATCAACAGGATGCAAGGGTATGAATCTGCTTGTTAAGAATTCTTGCTTCAATTTGTGTGTATCTTTTTATAAAAAATTTACCTTGCTTTTATTACAGCGATGCTTCGTCCCGGAATGGTTGAATCAAGCTGCATGGTTAATGGATCTAACCTGGGCTTACATTCTGCAGTCCGATCACCTGTGAGCGCATTAATTGAAAACGCATTACTTCATCCGAGTTCAAGTGTTCCAGATACCTTGCCCTCTCCGGCGACAGTTGCGTCTGCAGGGAGAAAATTTAGCCTTTGTGAGCCCGATCACTCTCTGGATGACGTGAAGTTTGGTAACCAGTGCATTCCCAGTTTACATCCTCATTCCTTGCCTGAGTATCATGACATAGCCCATGGTATTCCGTGCAACTCTTCTGGTGCTATTGCAAACATGACTGGCAATGTGGGCCTTAGAATGTCAGAAGGAACAGACAGAAGGCCCACTTGTGGAGTCAATGCAAATGGTCACCTAATGGAACTGAATGGAGGAGGTACATTCATTATATTACTTTATGTCTTTCTTTAGTAGAGTTCTAATGGACAGATAATTTGTACAGCAGGCTAATGCGTCTCAATGCATCCTAGTCATCCTTATATGATTTAACGACTGAGATGATTTTATTGAAGGACCTTACCAGAGAATTTTTGTTTTATCTAGTATGTAGTACGTGTTGCAATGTTTGATATCTGAAACATAACTTTGTTGAATTTGCTAATTGTTTTCTCCTTTCTTCCTAGCCTATCCCCCCCTTATCCTTTCTCAGAGTAAATTTTGGTTCTATATTTGGTTCCCGTTTTAGCACCCAGCATTTTGCACTCCTAGATTTCTACAGTATTAGTCGTACTTTTTTTTAGTTTTCCTGGGCTGTAAAGAGGAATAATGCAAAGAGGGTGGACCCATCACTTCTTACATCTCTGCTTCTTTTGTTTTATTGTGTGCTATCTGTTTCTCTTATTTTTACATTATATTGTTCATGTTAAACTAGATAGGGGATGTAGGAATCATATTAGTGTTACTGATTGAGTGGTGGCTCTCATAGTGCCTTTCTGTGGTCCTTGTTTCCATATAGTTTAGATGAAGTCTAGAGTTTGTCTCTTATCATCACTAACTCAGTGTACCTTTATTTCATTGCATTTTGGATTGAGGTTAATGACATGTTTAAATCTAGTCACTATTCTGGTGAATTTGTTGTTTACAAGTCTATTCTCATACAGCTTTTGGATCTCCTGGAAATGGGAGCTGCCCTGTTCATGCACATCCTTATTTGTGGAATAACTCCAACTCATACCAGAAGCATCCTTCAAGTCCCATGATGTGGCAGAATTCACCATCATTTACCAATGGTCCTAATGCACATCGCTTTCCACAAATGCCTGGATTCCACAGAACACCACCTCATATGCTGAACAGTACATCACCTGTGCAGCACCATGTAGGATCAGCTCCGGCTGTTAACCCTTCCCTTTGGGAAAGGCACGCCTATTCAGGGGAGTCTCCTGACACTTCTAGTCTTCACTTGGGTTCTCTTGGCATTGCACATTTTCCCAGCAGTCCCCAGATGCATCCTATGGAAATTCCTTCACACAACATATTTTCTCTTGTTGGTGGAAATTTCTTGGATATGACTACAAGTGCCCGGCAACGCTCTTCACAGGAGATCTGCCACATGTTTCCTGGAAGGAATTCGATGAGTTCAATGCCTACCTCTTTTGATTCTCCGAACGAACGTGTTAGACACCTATCTCACCGAAGAAATGAAGCAAATTCTAACATTGCTGATAAGAGACAATATGAGCTTGATATTGAACGTATATTGCGCGGGGAAGACAGAAGAACCACATTGATGATAAAGAACATTCCCAACAAGTATGTATATCATTTACTCTATACTCAACCTGCCATCTTTTCTTTTTACTCTATACTCAACATGCTGGAAGATTTTTCTGGATGAACATTTTCCCATTCTTGCTTTTGTGCTTCCAGTATCTGTTCACATCTCATTTGTCCATCCGGAGTTGTCTTATCGCTTTTTTGGGCTGCCCTTGATTGTCTGCTTGGGAAAGACTAGTTATACATACAGGATGTCATATGTGGAAAAATATTAGGTAGTTGGATGTCCTTGGGTCTTGATAATCTTATGTGATCATGTTCATTTGTAATGTTATAGCATATCTGAAAGATGTGGTTAATGCCAAATTGCAGTCGACCGTTATTATATTGAAAATCATAAGAAGTCAACCTAACATGGTAGCTTCATTACCTTTCAATTTCATAAGATACTAACCCTACTACCATATTAAGTAGGCATTAACTGTAGCACTTACTACTTGGTTAGTGCTTAACATAATTGCATAAAATTGAGAAAGAAAGAAAATGACGATCTGTCTATAACTTAAAGTGCAACAGCACAGTCCAAAAGTACCTGCTACAGTACTATGATAACCATGCATTCTTGAAACTGCAATAATCATATTTTTGTATAAATTGCTATCTAGTTGTACATAGTAATTTTCCTGATTTGCTAAACTAATTAAATGATTGTTACAGGTATACTTCAAAGATGCTTCTTGCTGCAATTGATGAGCAGTGTCGAGGAATTTATGACTTTCTTTATTTGCCAATTGACTTCAAGGCAAGGAAATTGTATAGTATATCATCTTTCATTGGGTAGAGACCATATGTTTTTCTAATTCAAATTTTGCGTGTCTACCTTTCACAGAACAAATGCAATGTGGGATATGCATTCATCAACATGGTTGATCCTCATCAGATTGTTCCCTTCTTTAAGGTTTGCCAGACTTAGATGTGTCATTTACTTGCCGAAAAAAGTCATCTGCTGTGTGACATTTTCCTTTGTTTTGGATTTTTCATTGCACTAGCAAGTGACAGTATATTACTTCTTTTGCAGGCATTCAATGGTAAAAAATGGGAGAAGTTTAACAGTGAAAAGGTGGCATCACTTGCATATGCTCGTATTCAGGGGAAATCTGCTCTTATTGCCCATTTCCAGAATTCAAGTTTGATGAACGAAGACAAACGCTGTCGTCCCATTCTCTTTCACACAGAGGGTCCAAATGCTGGGGATCCAGTAAGATATCATGAGATGAACTGTCCAGACTCTGAAATTCCCCCTTCCTTACATGTACTCCATGACTGACCCCCTCCTTTTCCTTCTCTCTGTAGGAACCCTTCCCCATGGGTACCAACATCCGATCAAGACCAGGAAAGCCTCGAACGGCTGGCTATGAGGATAATCATAATCAAGGGAGTCCTTCTGCAAACGGAGAGGAAAGTTCCAAGGTCCTCGGACTTGGTGGCAGTTTCAATTCTTCAAAGGAATCTGATTGAAAGACTTGGTCTACCCAGGTTACTAACCAATTGAACCTAATATTGGAGGACAACTAAAACCATTCCAATTCTCTACATCAGGGGTGGTCTATTGACTTCATTTTTGACTACAGAGGAGTTGCTTCTATGAGGTTTTGGGTTACCTAGACCAAGAGAGTTACTTCACAACATTTTCTATTTCTCTGATGTTTCATATTAAAGCCAACACAGAGACTGGCTTGATAACCTTAAAATTTTGGAGTCTTTGTTTGTGAACGATATCTCAGTGTATAGGCACTCACAGAACATTGTGCGAAGATTACCTTGTCTCTTTTTTTCCCCCTACCCATCTGGGCCCTTTTTCTGGTTGGCCAAGGGTATAGACCCTCAGCACATTTGAGTGTTCTTCCAGTTGCAATTTTTGAAATGCTAATATGAATTGGATGCTAATGCCCTCGGTCTCTTGTATCTTTTTTGGCCTAATGTTATATCTTGTAGCTTGATAGGATATTTTTTGACCCCTAGAGACAAAAAAAAAAAAAAAAGGGAGAATAAATCCTATTTATTTTATTCTTTTAACAAATGAGTATTTCTTATTCAATAGTTAATCAATATTGTCAATGATACCCTAATATCTAAAACCATAAATTTTAGATAGCTGACCATCATTTATCGTATTATCAAATTGCCAGTGAGGATGGACGACATGGTTAACACATATACAAGAAGTACCACGTGACGATATTAACGTAGTATCACTCCTTAATATTGGAAGTCTAATCATTACCCAAAAAAATGAAGTCTTAACCATAGGATATTAAAAGATGATGTTTAGCATTCTCTCATACTGCCAAGTAAGAGTGCTAATCACACAACATTACATACATGTACATGCGTAATTTTGTCTGTAATGCTAAAATATCTAATGATAGAAAACTTTAAGGAGGGTGTATCCAATTTAAACTTTTAATGACTTTTATAGAGTTTAAAAGTCTGGAGGTATTCAATTTAGACTTTTAAAGAGTATATAAAAGTCTAGTGGTATTCAATTGTGACTTTTAAAAAGTATTTAAAAGTTTGGTGGTATTTAATTATGACTTTTAAAAAGTATTTAAAAGTTTGGTGGTATCCAAAAAGTTAATGACTTTTAAAAAGCTTATTAAATGAATGAGTTTTCCATACTTTTAGGGGGTGTATTCAATTCATACTTATAAAGACTTTTTTTAAGTGAGTGGCTTTCATAGAGATGACAAATTCTTAAATACTTTCATAAAAAGTCACTAGTAAATTGACAAGACTTTTGCTATTAACAATTAGCCTTAAAAGTATAGAAAAGTCATTCATTTAATAAGCTTTTTAAAAGTCATTAACTTTTTGAATACCACAAAACTTTTAAATACTTTTTGAAAGTCATAATTGAATACCACAAAACTTTTAAATACTTTTTAAAAGTCACAATTGAATACCACTAAACTTTTATATACTCTTTAAAAGTCTAAATTGAATACCTCCAGACTTTTAAACTTTATAAAAGTCATTAAAAGTTTGAATTGGATACACCCCTCTTAAGGCTAATTGTTAAGAGCAAAAGTCTTGCCAATTTACTATTGACTTTTATCAACTCTATGAAAGTATTTAAGAATTTGTTATCTCTATGAAAGTCACTCACTTAAGGAGGGTGTATCCAGTTCATACTTATAAAGACTTTTTTTAAGTGAGTGACTTTCATAGAGATGACAAATTCTTAAATATTTTCATAGAGTTAATAAAAGTCACTAGTAAATTGACAAGACTTTTGCTCTTAATAATTAGCCTTCAAAGTATGGAAAAGTCATTCATTTAATAAGCTTTTTAAAAGTCATTAACTTTTTGAATACCACTAAACTTTTAAATACTTTTAAAAAGTCACAATTGAATACTACTAGATTTTAAATACTCTTTCAAAGTCTAAATTGAATACCTCCAGACTTTTAAACTTTATAAAAGTCATTAAAAGTTTGAATTGGATACACCCCTAAGAATGTTATTTATTTATTTAATTTATTTTCATTTTCTAAAGCAAAAATCATAAACAATAAAAAGCAAAGAAAAGTTTTTTTTTTTTGTCAACAAAGCAAAGAAAGTTTATGAAGTGATTGAAGTGTGATTGGGGTTTTGTTTTGCAACTTCCACAGTTCCATCCAGGCCGCCTAAAATCCGAATCAAAGGTTCCATTGTCTCGGTCTCGCCGAGAAAAACTGGAGAGTGCCCAAAAGATTAGAATGAGCGCTCTACTGAAGAAGCCCAAGACAGAGAACGTAGAAGTCATAGACGACGACGACGACGAACAAGCAGCAGCCGCAGCAGCAACAAACAAGATGACAGAAGAGAACGGCGACCCAGATAGCAGACAAGAGCAAGAAGAAGCCCTCGTCGCTTTGATTGAGCATCGTACGCGCGAAGTTCATCACCTTCGCCAGCGCGTCTCCTATTACAAATCTCAGGTTGCGTCCCCACCATTCATATTTGACGTTTCATACTTCTCTCTCTCTCTCTCTCTCTCTCTCTCTCTCTCTCTCTCTCTCTCTCTCTCTCTTGTTTTTGGTCCTTTTCGATGATGACGTTTTGGGGTTTATTGGAATGGTCTTTGTTTGTTCTTATTTCATGTGCTGCTGCTGCTATAAACTGTCCATCATGGGCTTTCGATAAGCTTAAGTTTAACTTTTTGCTAATTCTTACTTACCCAATTGGAAACAATTTAGCAAGTTTGATTTAAACTAATCCTTTATCAATCAGACATATTGGTTTCGTGTCCTAAACTAGTTTGGGTGATAAGACTCCAAAATTTCTTTTCTGTGGTTCTTAAGATGAAAGCTAGAAATCAATAACTCACGCTCAAAAGTTGTTGGTTTTGAGTCTGACCATAAACACTGCTATTTATGACTTGCTTTACTGTGTGGAGTTGTTCCCCATTGTTCATTTATTAGTCAATTGGTCTTGTTTGAACCCATTGTGTAGTGGCTACAAAGTGAAAATCACCTAGTCAAGATACTTATCACATTTTCTTTATGCCCGGAAAGGATGAATGTTTCTATGTGTTTTAACCCATTGGATGCCTTCTGAAGGAAACTATCCACTAATTGTTTATATGGAAAAGGCATGCAGCTTGAGGAAGCAGCAAAGAGGTTAAATGATTCCGAAACTAAGTTGGCACGACTTCGACGCCAAGACAAAGTAGGGTCAACCAAGAGTTCCCCGGGTAGTGGAACTAAAAGTGCAAAGGTGGAACCCAGATCAACGAGTCCTATCCATTTAAGTCAAGGTTCTACTAGAAACCAGCCTCATTCTAAAACAGAACTTTTAATTCCTGCTGTCATTCCAAAAGTTTCCCAACCTACAAAATTGGCAGGGTCTAGTGGGAAGGCTCCAGTTAGTTCTAGTGCTCATACCAGTCCATCAGTTTCCAGTCAGTCTATTAGTGCTACCAAAGAAAAAGGGGACAAATCTTATAGAACTTCTTCAAAGCAAGAAGTTGAACTTCAAGATAGAGGGACAAAACGGAAATTTGGTAAGACTCTAGTCTGTTGATTGGCCTTATGGTCTCCATCTTCAGTTTCCTCTTGACTGTCGATCTCTGGGTTACATTTGCAATTTTGATTTGTATAATGTTTACTCAACTCCATGGATGTGTGGTTCCTTGATTTCTTTATTTGTGATGGGAAAGTTGTTTGTATTTCAGAACAGAAAGAACATAAAGAATTAATTCCGTTGGTTCGTACTAGCTCTTCACCAAGTATAATCCGGTGCTATGCAAGCAATCACATATCAAGTCAGCACAAGAGAAAGTTGAGAAGTCTTTCTTTGTGCCCAGTGAATGATCAACTTTTTGTGACCAGGTAATTAACATGTTTGCTGTATCTGGAAGAAGTAAATGTCCCTAATTAGAATAGTTGCATTTTTGGCTTATCATCAAAATCAAATGATATCTGGGTGAGAATAGGCCTCTAACTTTAACTCTTTAAGTAACATATCCAATTCTCAAAATATCTTGTACCTTTCTTCCGCCTTTGCCTTTCAGTTCAAGAAACTGCACACATAAATGTTTGTCAATTAGATATGCCACTGCTTTGGAATTATGCATCTGTCTTTCTTAGTCATAAGTTGGTAATATTTTGCGTGCTCTGTTAAACGACATTATCCTAAAATTTTAAAGTTATTAAGAGAAAGAAAGGAATGACTGTTCTTTTTGGTAACATGATTTGGTAAGCAGCTGAAAAAGAGGCAATGACACTTTACTTGAACTTGACGTGTAAAAGAAAGCTTGGAATTTCTTATTTTTTTCCTACAACTAGTAACTATAAAATGCATCAAATGCTAGCAAACATATGATTAATTTTGACAAGTGTTTTGGAATTTTTGCAGTGCGTTGGATGGAATAGTCAACTTGTGGCAAGTTCAGGCCAATGGGTAAAGTCCAAATCTCTTCCTGTTACATTATTAATTTCTTAACTTCACATTGTGTGCTCTGTAGCATTATAAGGGGAAGAAAATTATGTTGCTCAATCTCCAAGCCTATTACACTCCATTTTTCAACCTTTTATTTTTCTTTGGGGAGTGGGTTCAAAAACTGGTGTTGGTATCTGTGTGGCTGCTATTCGTTGGTGTGTTTAGAAAGGCAAAACTATAATTATATTATGACCTCTGGTTGTATTAATTGTTGCAGTTTCAATTTTTCATCTCCAGTTCTGAAATATAAAGTTGCTTATCCACTTCTGCTGTTCACTATTGTTCTTGAATTTTTAGGCCTGGGCTTCTACTTTGCATAACTGATTGATGTATCCGTTTGTTTCTTGTAATTGCAGGTCAGGTGCTTCTCTACTTAGTAGTACTGATTGTGCATCCCCAAAACAAAGGAGATGGCCAGAAGATATAGCCTGGCACCCTGAGGGAAACAGCCTATTTTCGGTCTATAGTGCTGATAGTGGTGATTCTCAAGTATCAGTTTTAAATCTAAATAGGACACAAGGGGTAAGGGCCGCTTTTGAAATTAATTGTTGCAATTGTGTGTGGGTTACACTGAGGCTTGAGCAGCATTTCTTGTGCTCCTGGGTACACAAATATAGAACAGGCATATATAGAAGTGCGGTACCGCTTTTAGATAATTTCACCTCTGATTCTTGTCTTTTTGTGCATTGACAGAAAGCTCGTGTTACTTTCTTAGAAGATAAACCTCATGTGAAAGGGATCATTAACAGCATAGTTTTCCCACCCTGGGAGAATACCTGTTTTGTCACTGGTGGAAGTGATCATGCTGTTGTAATCTGGAAAGAGACTGATGCTGAGAATGTATGGAAACCAAGGGCATTGCATAGGAATATGCATTCATCTGCTGTCATGGGAGTCGCTGGGATGTGCCAAAAGCAGATAATACTATCCGCTGGAGCAGACAAGAGAATTGTTGGGTTTGATGCTAACGTGGGAAGAGCAGAGTTCAAGCATCAGATAGAAAGTAAATGCATGAGTGTCTTGCCAAATCCCTGTGACTTTAATCTCTTCATGGTTCAAGCAGGGTGAGAAACACTGATTTTTGCAGCTAGAATGTTCCTTTCATCGACGCGTGCTCTCTGGACAGTTGCCTTGTTAGCACTCCTGGAATTGAATCCCGTTTTGGTCACCTTATGCATTCGCATGCTGAATCATATTATTTGTTGAGATGCCTCATGGTTTTTGACGTGTATTATTAACCATCATAGCATTTTGTAAAACCCTTGGCTAGTTGAGCTAATCATACATTTACGTTGAAGGGATTTTCTTCGGTATATCCTTATACTATTTTGAAGATTGTAATGTTAACATGTTTTATATGCAGGACCCATGAGAAGCAGCTCCGACTATTTGATATCAGACTGAGGCAAACAGAAATACATGCTTTTGGGTGGAAGCAAGAAAGCAGTGAATCTCAGTCAGCTCTGATAAATCAGGCTTGGTCTCCAGATGGTTTATACATCTCATCCGGTACCGCAGATCCCATGATTCACATATTTGATATCAGATATCACGCCCATAAGCCTTCTCAATCTATAAGAGCTCATCAGAAACGGGTTTTTAAAGCTGTATGGCTCCACTCTTGCCCCCTTCTCATTTCTATATCTTCTGATCTGAACATTGGTTTACACAAAACCACGTAGCCGATTGAACGTCCAGCCAAACAGCTGCTAGCCCTTAGAAAGAAAATGGTACATTTTGTGTTCCTCATTTCAGGTCGGCTTAAGAAGATCTGTTACTTGTTTTCAAGAGTAACAACTCTTTGTAGGGCATTTTTGTAAGAATCAAGCAGGAAAATGCGGATGAGATGTTGGGAATTGTATGTAATTTTTTGAGGAAAACGATATTACTAAGTAGATGGGGGATATATTGGATGAAATTTTGTTTTGGGGAAATGAAAGATTTGCAGCTGGTGGATTAAGTAAAGCTGTTGCCTTCATCTTTGATCTGGTGGTTTCTGCTTCTTAGTCAAAATTAACTACTTTATAATATTATTTTTAGTCAATAATATGTGAAAATTATGTGTATAATATGTGAATTTTATTTGTATTATTGAAAATTTTTGTAAAAAATGTGTATTAAACATAAAAAATACATATGTACGTGTACAGTACGTATATTGTATGTTTGCTTTTTAAAAAAGGAGATTCACTATAATACCCAATATAAGAGCCTAAATTATAAAAAAAAAAATCCTATATGAAACCCATTTACAACATAACAAAAAGACTTTTAACTTTTTTTAAATTACAAAATTGCCATTGATTTCTTAAACCAAATCTAACCCAAAAACCTCATAAAAAAGCTCAAAACACTCAATGGGGCATCAAAGTAATTTAATAATTAAAATTAAATTAAATAGGATCATTTATTATTTTTTGGGTTTTCTTTTGGTTTGTTTATAGAAATTAAATGGTGTAGGGTTTATTTATAGTTTTAGTGCTAAGAATGAGTATATGACTAAATATCTCTTTTAAAAAATGTGAGTCTTTAAGACGTGAACGAAAAACAGAAATATTATTGAAAAATACGTACCTATGTATATAATACGAGTACTAAACGGAAAAATGCTAAATTCTTTATATAAGTAATAACTCTAGAAAAGTAAAAAATCAAAAGAGGACAATAGAGACTTGCGTAATTGCCATTACAGAATAATGCTCTAAATTACTCTTATGGATAAACAAAAATCAAGGATTTTGAAAAGAAAAAAAAAGGACCCTAGTGTAGCCACGCGGGAGTATAGCCACGGCTATACTATTTATTTTGAAAAGAAAAGGGATCCGCCTAGCGACGCCTAGACGCCCAATTTTAGAAGGTGCAGCATGACAGGAATGAGAGGTGTCAAACGGGTCGGGCCGGCCCAGCACGGCACGAGTCCAGCTCATTTAAATGAGGCACGGCACGGCACGAGCACGAATATTAATGGGCCGTGCTCGGCACGGCACGAAAGCTTGGACCGGGCTGGGATTTAAAAAAAGGTCCAATGGACCGGGCCGGCCCGTGGCCCGACATGAGACGGGCTTAGCCCGAGCCCGCTCCAAGCACGACACGAGCCCGAGCCCACTTAAATCATCTACTGTATTTTTTCACTACCAAGTTGGAACTTGGAACAGCAAGTAAATAAAATAAAATATAAAATATAAAAAATTGATGCAATGACCAATTACTTACTGGCAGACTTAAGTGACTTAATAAAAACACTTGACAAACAACCACCCAGCCTTGATGACATAACAAATAGATTTGGAGTTGGAGAGTTGGAGTTGGACTCAAACTCAAAGCGTCTAGACTCTAGGAGCCGTGCGTGATTCGTGAAGAAGCAATGAAAACAAAGCAGCGTCTCCTCCTCTTCCTCTCGATTTCTGCATCTCCTCTTCGTCTTCCAATATATCATAAATCTTTAGGAAATACCCCCAATTATAAAAACCCCAAATCTGTGTTGGAAGATCCATATAGCATCATAAAAACCCAAAACCTGTGTTGGAGGCATCTAAATAGCTTGCGAACGATCAATTCTTTTGTGCTGTTACTGTTGCGATACTTGTATTTGGCGGCTTACGAGCTTTCTCTGATACTACAGAATTGGATTTACAAGGTAAGAGCTTTAACCGTATAGTTTCTATGTTTGGTTGCTCAAACTTTGTGAGAAACATTGATTGTAGGGTCTGAGCTTGTTTTTATTTTTATTTTTTAATTATTTATCAAAGACAACAGTCTAAATTTTTTGATTTTTTTGTGTGAGTTTTGCAGATTTTACCTTCTATGTTCAAATTGGGAGACAAGAAGGAAGATTCAGTCCAAGTGAATGGTAAGTATCTGGTTTGGATTTTCAAACATTCTTTTCATAGTCTTTTTGAGAGAGTTCTTATATACATTAACCCCAAAAAGATCATAATACCGAGTCTGTTAATTGGAATCTGAAAGATAGAAGAAGCTCAAATTGGTTTTACAGATAGAAGTTGAGTAGGACTTGTATAAAAGCTCAATATAATTAATAGAGTATGTATAAAAAGCTCAACACATTAACCCCATTGAGAATAAATTTGACAGAAAGCCGGATAGAGAGTTGTATATAGTGAAATTTTGCTTGAATTCATTGATATAGATAATAGTAGTTGCCCATAATTGAATGAAACATTTTGCAGATCAAACACCATTTGATTTGATTTATGCATCAAGCAATGTTAAGAGAACGTTTCTCTCTTTTTGTATATAATAAGAATGTTTCTATTATTCTTCCCATCTTTATATAACTTCATCTTGTTGACCTATTATACACAGGAATGTCGGTTTAATAATGGAGAGAGAACATGCAACTGCCATTCTCTTTCTTCTTCTTTTTCCAGTGCCATTGTTGTTAATTTTCTATTTAAAATAATGCGATACAAATTTTATTCTTAATAATTAGTCATGAACAGCGGGAAAACATATTCAATGTCGACACCCCAAAAGAAAATAAATTGGTATTACAGACCAAAGTTGAGTAGGACTTGTGTGTTTCTGTTTTCCTTTATGTGTTCCAATTGTTTATGAATGTGTTGCTACTTTTAAAGGATTTAGATGTTAACAAGCTTGAACAATAACATATTGTTTTGTGGGATGCTATCATTTATTTAATCGTAAATCTTGAACTATAACATATTGTTTTTGTTTTGCTGATGCGTGTATTTTTAATGCAGCCAACGTTCCGAGGTGTGCATTTTTAACAAGTATTTGAGGGCGTGAAATTCTATTGTAATCACCAAGGGAGGTATTTTTATTTTTATTTATTTTTTCTGTTAATGGATCCTCGAGATTATATTGATTTTGGTGAGCATTATGATAATAATTTTGAACATCTTAATCCTGATGACATGCCTAATAATGAGAATAACTTAACCTCTAATGATGTGGAGCAACCTATGCATGCTAATATGCCTCTTGAATCAAACACTCAAGAAGAAAACATTGATCAAACTGAGGTTAAAAAAAGAAAAAAAAACTTCAGAAGTTTGGAAACATTTTAAAGTTTGTGACCAAAAACTTGATGATGGGACTATTCTTCCAAAGGCTGTGTGTATTTATTACAAACATGCTTTGACTTGTAAAACTACAAATGGTACTGGGCATCTTCATAGGCATTTTAATGCATGTCTTAAAAAAAAGGTCATAATCATGCTAGGCAGTCTCAACTATCTGCAAATACTGGAATCTCTTCATTTAAGTACTCTCAAGCTAAAATGAGAGTTGAGTTAGCTAGATTTATTGCATGTGCTGAATTGCCTTTTCGTTTTGTTGAAAATCGTTGTTTCGAAAGATTTGTTCAAGTGGCTTTGCAACCAGAATTTAAGAAAGTTTCTCGCAATACTAATAGGAGTGATGTTGTGAAACTTTATGATGAAGAAAAGAAAAAATTGATAAATGTTTTCTCTAATTTAAAGGGTTCTATTGCTGTGACTTCTGACATGTGGGATGGTGGTAATAATTTGCCTTTTATTTGTGTTACTGCCAATTATATTGATGAAAATTGGTTGTTGCAGAAAAGAATTATTGCATTTC
This sequence comes from Prunus persica, assembly GCF_000346465.2. Taxonomy (NCBI): domain Eukaryota; kingdom Viridiplantae; phylum Streptophyta; class Magnoliopsida; order Rosales; family Rosaceae; genus Prunus; species Prunus persica. The sequence continues at coordinate 13,173,648 of NC_034013.1, read as the reverse complement.
GTCTTCTTGAATTTCCACATACTGGTAGTTCTATTTTTCATGCTATGATGAATGTGTTTAAGGAGTATAACATTACTCATAAAATATTTTCTATTACTTTTGACAATGCTTCCAATAATTCTTCTGCTATTGAGCAATTTAAATATGTTTTACATCCTCCTTACGGAGGAAATTTTTTTCATATGAGGTGTGTGTGTCATATAATTAATCTAATGGTGCAAGATGGATTAAAAGTTATTCAAACCCAGCTTCAATTGATTAGGGATGCTATTGGTTATATTTCTTCTAGTAGCTCTAGGCAGCAAGACTTTGCTCACCTTTGTATGTCTCATGGCTTGAAACCTATAAAATTGAAAAAAGACATCCGTATTCGTTGGAACTCAACTTATCACATGCTTAAAAGTTGTAAATGTTACACCAATGTCATCAATTTTTATTACAATAATAAAATGAATGACAATCTGTTGAGGGATGAAGAGTGGAATGTATGCTTTGCTTTGGTGGACTTTTTCAAAGTTTTTTATGATGCTACGTGTAACTGTTCTGGTGTTTATTATCCGACATCTCCTATTGCACTTCATGATTTATTTTCAATTAGTGCTACCTTTGCTAAATACAGATTTGATACTACATGTAATTTTACAAATATTTGTGAGCAAATGGAAACTAAATATAAAAAGTATTGGACAGAGATTCCTTATACTTTTTGTTTTGGTGCAATAATGGATCCCAGAATTAAAGTAAGTGGTTTGGAAGTAATATTGACTGAAATTTCAAGAAATTTATCAATTAGTTTACCACTTACAATATCCAATATTCAGAAGACATTCAATGATACTTATTTGTTGTATGAGAAGAAATATAGTGTTGGTACAATAGCTACACAAAGTGCTCTAACTGTTCATTTATTTGGTTCATCTTCATCTAGTAGTGCAGCTATTTTTGGTATGCTTGCTAGCAAAGGAAAACAAAAGAGTGTAATAAGTTCTCGTACTGAAGTTTTTAAGTATTTGGATACTGAATTTGTTGAATTTATGACTGAGGAAGAAAGAAACAATTTCAATATTTTGGATTGGTGGAAAGCACATGAAAAAAACTTTCCTGTGCTTTCCATTATGGCACGTGATGTACTAACAACTCCGGTGTCCACAGTAGCTTCGGAGTCTGCTTTTAGTGCAGGTGGTCGTGTGCTGGACGAAAAGAGGACGAGGCTTACTCCTCAAATATGCGAGGCACTTATGTGTTTGAAGGATTGGGAAGATGCTGATTTTCGAACTCAAAGTTTTGTAGATGAAGATCTCTTATATTTTGAAGATGACAGCACAAGTTCCCTTAATGAAGTTTGTTGAGGTTGGTACTTTGTTTTTGCTGTATGTTGATACTCAAACTTATTAAGCAAACAAAATACCTACTTCAATAATGGTTGGAGTTCCACTTTTTTTAGCGAAATCTGTCTTTCCAAGTTTGAATTTTTGTTAATTTCTTCTAGCTTGGAAATCGGGTGAACTTTTTAGCTGGTTTCTCACTCTGGTGTGGTTGCAGGCATTGGATACTTTCAACACAGCAATTGTTTCTCCTATCTATTATGCTATGTTCACCTCTTTTACAATATTTGCCAGTGCAATAATGTTTAAAGTATCATCACGTGAACATGTTGTGTTTGTGTGTGAGTCTTTGTTATAAATCTAATGTATGTAATCTTTTGGTAGGATTATTCTGGTCAAAGCGTGACCAGCATAGCGTCAAAACTTTGAGGGTTCATCACTGTGTTATCTGGGACTGCTATATTGCATAGTACACGAGGGCCAGATCCACCTTTAATTACAGGTTTGTATGTTGATGATCAGACTGCATGTCTTTTTGAAGATTTATGATGCTCTAAGTATCTTATTTTACTCCAGAAAATAATTAAATTTTTTTTCGGTTGACTGATGCAGGAACGTGAGATGACAAATGCTGATATTTTACCCGGTGTCCTAGATTAATTTTATTTTCCTTTTTGTGTAATTTGGGAGGGTAGTGGTACTCTTTTTCCTTGACCGGATTTTCCTCCTTTGGGGGTTTTTTAAGGCAAGGTTTTAACGAGGCCACATTTTTGCCCTCCACCTTTTTCATATTGTTTGGATGTTTGATTATTAATGTTTTCAAATAGTTCATCATTCCTTGCTTCTAGTTATATGTTTTATGTTTATAATTTTAATTATCTAGTGGGAAAAAAAAATCAAGTAAAAAAAATTCAAATTAAATGGGCTTGTTCTTGGGCCCGAGTATGGCCCGAGCACGAGCACGGGCACGGCCCAAGCACGGCACGGCCCGTTTCAATATGGACTTGGGCTTTGGGCCGGGCTGGGATCAATGATTTTACTAAATGGGCCAGCACGGCACGGCCCGATAAATTAAATGGACCGACACGGCACGGCACGAATACATTAAAGGCACGAGTTTAAATGGGTTGGGCCGACCTGACACGGCCCGTTTGACACCTCTATGAGGGAGGCGGGGAAGACACCAAAATTCCGATCATCGTATAAGTAATATTTATGAATCATCCAACTGAACTAGCTGTGCCTGTCTCTCAACAGCCTTCTTTCTTATGAATACGCCCCATCTAAGGGCTGCCTTGAGAGCTTGAGCCAGCCAACAACAGCTTTTCCAGATGAAGGGCACTGCGATCATCATCAATACTGTAATTCACGAATCACTGGTGTATTGGGGATGTATTCTGTAACGTTCATGGAGATGGAGGCATGGCCACAACCATATATAACCACGACCACCCATGTTAAAGATACGAAGTAGATGCTGCATATCTTCATTTGCAAGCATCTCATGGCTCCTCGTACGAATTTCTTCCTCGGTGGTGGTCGTCGTGGGTGGATGCCAATGAAAAATCATTAACTCAGCTGAATGTCATTTTCTGATAAATTTTTCAACGAAATTTTGCCCTTTTCCAAATCTAACGTTTCGAAACCCTAGTCCAGTATTACATAATCTCTCATGGGTCCCACCAATTGCCACGTTAAATGTTACTTTCTCATCAATTTTAGTCATGTGTATGAAATTACTCGACTACCCCTGTCACATTAGCTAAATTAACGATTTTTCGTTGAAAACTAATAAAATAAAATAACCTTGGTTACAAAATAGAAGTTAAGAAAGTTCAAAGAGAAATTGAGCCATTATAAACGTTAGGAGGTAAAGTGACAATTTGTAAACCACTCATCTTACCTTACTATAATTACAATTTCCACAGAAAAAAAAAAAAAATGCAGGTTGTTTTTAGTGGCAATAGTACAAATAATTTTGGTGGGAAGCCCATAAATGATATTTAACCGACGACGTGACACGTACCCTACTGTGGACTGTAGTGGCCTGTTTAGTCTCGCAACTTGGCCTTTCTCGTCTCTCCTCGCACAGGCAAATTTTGTGACTTACAGAGACGCTTTAAGCTTCGGTCTCTCCTTGGGATTTGGTGAGTGTCATTTTTCAGTTCAATGAGGTTTATCGTACAATTTTTGTGTCGCTCTTCGATTTGACTTTGTTGTTAATAATTGTTTGATTTACCAACTAGGCCGGTGCTCTTTTTTTCCTTTCCTTTTTGGCCTTTCGAAATGCCATTTTGTTCTGGATTTTGAAGTTCTGTTGAAAAAGAGAATGCTTTGGGTTCATATTGTTTATGTTTTTTTGGTGAAAAGGGTTTTTATTTTTATTTTTTCAATTGTGAACTTGTGATCATCAACGAAAAGGGTGCATTTTTTGAAATGGGTTTTTGGCCATCACCATGTAAATGTTGTTTAGACAGTCGTCCATGAGCTCTAGCTAACATAAATAAGGAAAATAAAAGTTTAAAAAAATGGACTTGGAGATATTTCACACCATGATATTGTTAAAAATAGGTGCTTGGTTGAAGGGAAGATGCAAGCGAAATTTCTGAAGAAAAAAAAAACCATGATAAGATCTTCCTTACCTTATTCAGAAGATTGTACTGCAGCTAAGAGTGAAATGTGACACCATTTAGTACTCTAGGTGAAGGGTAGGAAGTATTTTAGAAATTTAGAGAGTTGTAAGATTTTGAAATGTGTGCCACTGCCAATTTAGTTTGTCCCTCCAGCATTCATTCAAGGCGTTTGCAATGACTTTTGTTAATTTGGTTTTTTCATTCAGCTTCTTTGACTCTGTTTCTTTGTTTGACATAACCTAATGGTGGCTTACTACATAATATTTCTGTTAGTCTTCAACATGACCAGGGTAAGAGATGAAGCGTTTGAAGACAAAGGACCGGCTGTGAACTACTTAGATGCCAACTATTTTCATGCTCCTGCCTCTCAAAATCGTGCGTATGACCGCGTTTCTTCTCCTGCTGATAACATAAGGAGAGATGCTGCTGAGGATCAAGGGTTGCGTAAGGACCATCTGGGTCTGGAAGAATTTTCTGGTTATATATTTATGTGTAATGGAAGAACAAAACCAGAATGCTACCTGCACCGTGTTTTTGGACTTCCCGCTGGAAGAAAGGAAGTTATAGAGAAGATTAGGCCAGGCATGAAGCTGTTTCTATTTGATTATAATGTGAAGTTTCTTTATGGGGTATATGAAGCAACCACTGCTGGAAAGTTGAACTTGGAAAGAACGGCTTTTGGTGGAAACTTTCCTGCACAGGTGAGTTTAGTTTTCTCTCCTTCACTTAATACCTTACTTCCTTCTTGATTAGCTTTTAGGCTGCTTTTTTAATTTTTTCACTTGAGTTTTGTATATAGGTGAGATTCAAAATTTACAGGGAATGCCTCCCCTTGCCAGAGAGTGATTTTAAACGTGCTATTCAAGACAACTACAAGAGAGGTTCCAATAAGTTTAATACAATTCTCAATAGCCAACAAGTAAGTTTCTCCTCTAAGTGGAATCAGTTCAATTTCATCCTTACCAATTGGATTGTTGTCATTTGGTTGACTGTACTTACTTTCCAGTTTATCTTATGGTGCAGGTAAGCCATTTGTTATCACTGTTTCATCCTATTTCCATGCAATCATCCACCCAAAACGACAGTTCCTATATGAAGGATCAATTTCAGACCGGTGCAAGGCTGCCTTCCTCAGGCAGTACATACTTCAGTTCAATGCATTCCACTCCACAAGTGTTAGTGCCTCAACATGTTCCACAGGGAGTCCATCAGCAGTGGGATAGTAGTGGATCCACAGGAAACATGGGTATTGTCCATTATTCTGTGGGTTCACAACCAATAGTGCCGGCACAACCTATGAAGGATCAGTTTCAGTCCTCAGTAAGCCTGCCTTCCATGAAGGATCCAAATGCAGCCTGGGCTTCACCAATGTTGGAGCCTCGGTATATTCAACCGAGCGTCCTGCACCCACAATCCCCTAGTTATGGATACACAATGAACATGGGCTACTTTTATCCTGCTGTGCAGCCACAAGCTATGCCAGCTTCAAGTCAGACATATTATTCTGCTGAATTTGGGCAGCATCACTTGGCTGAAGTAACTGCCCAGCCAGCACCCAAATCATATGAAAGGTACTCTTCCCGTGGCAGCTTGATTTTGATTATTTTAGCTTCATTTTTGGCAACTTGGAATGTTCCATGCTCCACCAAGCAACTGCCTTCCTAAACCAAAATGCTAGGCAAATAGTACCCTTTTGGGAAGCCACATTAACTGAAGAAGTGAAGATTTGGGTGACTCTCCCTAGAAAGAAATAAAAATAAATTAGGTAATTTGGGAAATGTTATATTTGATTGGTTAAATGGAAGTTGCATATGATCATGTTAAGAACAGCAGCCTGGACGGGAAAAAACTATGCCACAGCCCCCTTTCTAGCTGAACTGTGCAATATCTTTTAAATTTGTTTAATTTGACTTATCTTTGTTATTTATTGGACTTAAATAATCAAGGTCTTTGTGTTGCAGCTATTACAGGTATGAGGCTGCACAGGATATGGTTCTTACTGATCAACACACGGGCTTCGGGCATGGTTACAGTCAGTCATCTCTGCAGACGGATGGGGAAACTATTTTACAGCAGGAGAATGCTGCTGAACACCACAATCTCCACCAAGTGCCTACAGCCCCACATGCTCCACCATCTATGCAACAACATACGTTCACATCAGAACAGCCTGGGCTTGCAGCAGGGACAGTTCCGATGCCGTCATCAAATTCCTGGACAGGGGCCAGCCCAACATAGAGCTGATGGACAAATTGTGGATCTCAAACATGCTGGAAATTGAGCATGAATCTTTTGCAATGAAATGCTTGGTCTTTTTATGACTTCACCTATATTTAGTTTATGTTGTGAGTTTAAAACAATATTCTAGTCAGTTATAAATAGTTACTAGGTAGGTAGGAATGATACATTGGTAGTATTGTAGCTCAGTGTAAAATGGGCAAGGGCAGCTGTGGCCTTGCTTGCAGAATGGTCTTTTAAAAATAGAGCATTATTTCGTATCATTTTCAATTAGCATGAGGGAGAGTCATATTCAATCACTTTTGATTGCTTCATTTATATGATTATGTATTATTCCATTGCTATGATAGGTGGGTGGGTCATAAGATGGATCAATAAAGTTGCAAGCATGGGTCAGTTGGATTGTGGGACGTTGACCTTGACCTTGACCAAGACTCATCCAATTGTATTGCCATGATTGTTGTCAAGAGAGCAAGCAAGTGTTCAAGGCCGGGACCTGCTCGCCTCATTCTAGGCTGTCTCAAGGGAACCAAAACGAAATGAACCCTGCTGTAGCTAGAGGAAGAAGTGTGTTCAGATGCATCTCTCTCTCTCTCTCTCTCTCTCTCTCTCTCTCTCCACCATCCATGGCATGATCTATATCTAGTGGTTGACCTCAATGCTCGTTGACTCCAAGAAATTCTAGCTCAGCTAGGAATGTCACCACCACGCTTTGTTATGACAATTGACGGGGATTTCCCACTTATTCTTTTTTGTTAAATTAGTGACACAACTCATAGATATGAAATTCATGTATATTTATCTTTAATGAGAGAGACCTACAAAATAATACATATATCACGACGCATAAAACAATACATATATCATGAAACGAGAGAGAATATATCACGACGTATAAAATGATACATATATCATGAAATGAAACGAGAGAGATAAACTATAAAGATGTCGGGTCCGGACATGAATGAATTCATCTTGATTTGAAAGGATTAAAGAAAGTGGAAAAGTAAAGGCAATGCCTACCTTGGATCATGCGAACCCAATTCCAGGCTGAAATGAGCCAGAAAGATTTCTGCTATGTCAATGCCATTATATATGTTTTGTTTTTGGGTACTTTTTATTTATTTTTATAGCTGGTACACATTATTATTAGAATAAATGGGCATGCAATAATTGTTATTATGAACCTTTAAACAGCCATGCATGCCAACATGAGCTATTCACTTTAGCTGGCCATGTCTGCTTTGCTCGGTCTCTCTCTCTGCCTTTCTTTGTTGCTTTCTTTCTTTTTCTCTGCATAATTATATGGAGAGAAAGCAACATGTCGTTTTATTGACTTCCATTTGCAGCGCAGAATTCTTTTAATTAGTTTTGCTTATTGACTAATTATATTTCCGTTCAATTTCATCATATGCTGACACAGTAATGTGTCCTTAAAGAAACTAAGCTACCATTATATTTATATTTCTATATTGGAAACCATGATTACACAGATAATATATTGGAAAAACTAACCCATTTAAAATGCCAGTTTTACCCTTTTTTTTTCACTTAATTTCGTAATTAATCTAAAATTCAGGAGCTTTTAACTGCAAAACATCCAAATTAATATAATCAAAATCTCACATGTGGCAAACATCCCATGTGATGAATCCGAACATCCAAATTCTCAACACACCGTGCTATTGGCACATAAGTTTCGAATTCGAGACATCTTCTATAATTGGAATGAGAAATAACATCAAGGTGTGTACAATATTGTCTTGGTATTTTCCAAGTAAAAGACAGGTAAAATCGCAGCAACCAAAAAGAAAAGGCAAATAATTAAAAGTTGGACAACGGGGTGGGTGGATTCTCAAGGGTCATAGCTGTGTGTGACTGTTAAGTACTCCGTGTTTTCTAACTTTTCTGTTTTTGTGTTTCCTTTCTTCTGAAACTCATAATAATTTCTAACTAGTCCTAATAATTTCTAACTAGTCCTAATAATTAAACATATTAAGTACATTTTACTTGGTTCACTAATGTTATACAGAAATAACTCGAATGTTGAATTTCTCGATTGTGTGTGACGATAACAACACGTGTGTATTGTTGTATTATTATAATTTGAGCTAAATTATTAAGAGCATCTCGAGCATCTCCAAGGGAGATGTCAAATACCAAACATCAAATTTAAATTTGATGACTGATATGGCAATTTGACATTTGCATACTTTTATGCTCCACCCGTCAAATAAATAATTATTGTAACAGTCAAATCATTTAAGATAAAGAAGAAAAATAAATAAATAAGGAAAAGAATAAATGAAAGTAATAGCCACTTGTCTTTAAAAAAATAATAAAATATTTATTTGACATCTTGTTTTTGGAATGTCAAAAATAACATCTCAACTTCAAGCCTTCATTTCACATCAGCTTTGACATATCGATTGGAGTGATGTGAAATATTATTTCTAGTTGTTACATATCTATATGACAAGTTTGACACGCCGGTTGAAGATGCTTTAATATCAATACCAACGTTTTTCCATTTGTGGAACATCTGATGGGGCAACTTCCTAGACGGTTCAAAGAGCAAGACTACTTTCCGTTTCAAGGAAAAGAAAAACGACAGCAGCAAGTCACAAGACCCCCACCACAACCCCCTTTTTTTTCCGCCTCCATAGGAAATTTACAGTCCCTACAGAAAAACGCGGTTTCTTCAACTAATCGCCATTTGTTTCTCTTTACATTGATTCAACTAATTCTCATCTATTCTAAAGCAAAACGCGTTTTTTCTTAATCAACAGTAATAATATTTTTAGAGTTTAAAATACCACTCATAAGTAGACGTGAATTAGACTCGTTGACGAAGATACTGTGTCAGTTTTTTTACACTTAAGTTCGATTTCTTGCCCTTAGGTCCGATTCCATATGAGAGAGAGATAGGTGGGGCCATGCATGAATAGAATAATATTTTCAGAGGGAAGTAGATTAAGTTGGTAGAGCGTGGTAGACTGGGGACTTAACTAGAGAGTTTAAACTCAGTTGGCGTTTCGTTTAATTTCCAGTTTTCATTTCGTTTTTCCTCTAATCAATCAAATTAATTGAGAGCTTGAGATATTATTATAAATAGAAATAATATATAAAGAGACAGAAAAATACAAAGTAAGTTGAGAGTTAGCAGAGCCGAGGTGGGTGAAGTTGACTGGCGGAGGAGGAAGTCGAGCTGAGCTCAGTTTTCCAACCCGAATTGCAAGGGTCGAGTCGAGTTGAGTCTTTTTCGGAATGGGCAACTGCTTCTCTAACGACACCGGCGGGATGTCGGCGGTGGGTGGCACCGCCGCTGCTCACGGAAATCCCTACGACGGTCCGAACGACGCCGTCGATTTGTTCCTTAGGAATCGCGGCTACAACGGCCTCTTCTCTCAGATCGAGGTTACTTCTCTCTCTTGAATTTTTGTGAGCCATTTCTTTCTGTAACTGTCTTCTTTAGCAACTAGCAATTTGGATTGGACTTTCAGTTGAGCTTAAATCCGACGCCGTTCGGTGGGATCCTTTGTTCGAAATTGCATTTTTCTGTAGAACTTGAACTCGCTAAAGCTAAATTTTGATTGTGCGCTTGGATTCATAAATAATTAAAATAATTTGAAATGTGATATTCATTTCAAGAAACCTATTGCAGCTGAAGCTACTACAATTCTAGGATTTTTTTAGTAGTTAAAGCCCCCATTTGAGCTCAATAATTTCTTATTTTGTCTCTTTTCCAACAATTCACATGCAGTTATCGTTTGCTGCAATAGACTTGCGCGATCGGGACGTGCTCTCCAAGGTTTGTCGCTCTACATTGAATATGAGGAACCATTACTTGCAGTTTTCTACTATTAAATCCATAGCCTAGGCTAGTTTGGATAGTTGATGTTTGAATGGAGTCCTTTACTTTCGTCGTTCTCTTGTTCGCAATTTATTGATTCACAAAGTTGATTTACTCATTGTAGTCGTGTTATACAACGTTTATTATGCTTAGATGAACTGTTTTTGAATTTAAAACCTGATGGTAAGATTTGCAACTCACACTTCATTTGACGGCTACTGTAGCTATTTTCAGGATTAAATTATGGATGTAGCAATCCTGATTTATTTTCAGTGCTAAGACCCCTTTTATTTGCCCTATTTCATACTCCTGATGTAGTTCTCAAAGTTCATTTTCTTCTATCATGTTAATGGTAGTTCTTTTTGCTTTGCTCTCATGCTCCATATTTTAGTTGTGTAAATTTTTCTTTTGTTTCAGGAATGTCAGTCTGTTATTCATGAATTTTATTTTCTATAGAGTGATCCCATGGTGGTTATTTATACAAAAGGAAGAGATGGAGGACTTTCAGAGCTTGGTCGCACTGAAGTAGTTCTAAATTCATTAAATCCAAAGTGGATCACAAAACATAATATCACTTATCATTTTGAGGTTGTGCAGACTCTGGTGTAAGTTTAAAGCTTTTATCTCTTTTTCAATCCAGAAAACATGTTTTCAGTTTCACAATTATGTATCATATGGTATATTTTTCATCACAGGTTTCGTGTGTATGACGTTGACACTCAGTTTCACAATGTAGATGTGAAGGTACAAAATTTTATGATGCTGTGCCTGCATATAGTCATTCCTGTTCTTAAGCTAGAGTTCTGGATCATCCAGTTGTCCTCTGAAACTCTCTTTGTGGCAAGACAAATATGGTTATTTTCTTGTTTGGCAAAAAGTCAAATCAAATGGAAATTGATTTGTGAGGGAAACTTTCTTGTTTTTCTTTTTGCTTTTAGTGTTCTGTATTGGTAACTTCACATTATAGTTCAAGTATTAACACAAAGAGTTTCCACATCTTAAAATTCAGGTGCTTGCAAGCATAACGGGTTCATAATAGGTGGTTTTACTTGTGCAGATGCTTAGGTTGGAAGAGCAACAATTTCTTGGTGAGGCAACCTGTGCGCTGTCTCAGGTATGACATAGTGACCATTTCTGTGGAAGTATTAAACAATCGGAACATCTATGATATTCTATCTAGACTTCCAAAGTTGACCAATATGCGCAAAACCTGCTTGAACCCAACTAAATCCAGACTCCTAAGTGGGTACAGAATAGAGGTTTTGTTGCCTCTGCAAAGGTGGGCCGACCTAAACCTGATGCATCAAATCAAAGAATAGAAAAGGTCTTCTACTTTGGGTGCTTTAGCTGAGCTTCATCTCTCAGACACGTTACAACGCAATATATATATATATATATAAATATAATATAATGAGAGAGAGGGAGAGAGAGAAGCTCTCAGCATGTGATGAAAGTCTCGATCTCTCTAATCTGAGAAGTATTTTAGTTCATCTTTCTAGTGTATCTGGTTTACCAAGATACGTTAGTGGAAATTATTTATTCAACAAGGACTATACCTGAAGCTCTGAAATCTGATGCTTTTACCCTTTAATTCGTCTTTCTACCTGTGCAGATAGTTCCTAAATCAGACAGGTTATTAACCCTCGATCTTGTATATAGAGAAGACTCAGAGCCAAGCAGATCCAATCGTCATCGAGACCGTGGAAAGCTCATTGTGCATGCTGAGGAATCTGTTAGCTCAAAGACAACGGTAGAGATGAATTTAAGGTGTTCAGATTTGGAATACAAGGATCTCTTCTCAAAAAGTGTAGGGGCTGTGGAGTTATTCTTTCTTTTTGGATATCTATATTTATGAGCATTTCTAGATATATGCATGCTTTGGCCAAATGGAAATGGTTTATGTTTTGACACATGTTCGGATTTGTCTTACAGGACCCTTTTTTGATAATATCAAAACTTACGGAGAGTGGGACCACAATTCCAGTTTGCAAAACAGAAGTCATAAAGAATGAGCTCAAACCCTCATGGAAACCAATATATTTAAATATTCAACAAGTTGGAAGCAAGGTATAAACAAGTTTCTTTTCGGTGCCAGCATAAGTCTGAATTAGTGGAGATTGAGTTTGCTGGGTCTATAATGCTTTGCCCCTTTCTATTTTGTCACAGAATGCTTTGTTCATTTAGTTCCCATGGAAAGTCAAAGATTTTGGTGGTTTAATTTGTTAACTTAATTTGTCCATAATGTGGCTACTGTCACTATAAAAATATGCTGACACTGAGAGCTCCATCTTAGTAACCATGTGGTTTAACAGGCAAATTCCATCAGTAAAGATGTATATGGGTATTTGTGATGAGAAGCAATGCTTCTTCATAGCTTGATCATATTGTGCTTCTCCTATTGTTTCTCATAGCTTTCTCATTTTAAGTTTTATTATTAATCTGCAGGATAGCCCATTGATAATGGAGTGTTTTAATTTCAATAACAATGGCAAGCATGATTTGATTGGGTAAATAAATATCTATTTCTTCCATCTTGTTCCCTAATTCCTATGAATTTTTGTTTTTGTTTTTTTAACATTACTGTGCTTTTATTGTTGAATAAACAGCAAAATTCAGAAATCACTGGCAGAGTTGGAAAAGCTTCATGCTATTGGGCAAGGAGAGAATTTATTTTTACCAACCACGGTTGGGCATGATTACCACAACAAGGTAATATAGTAACATAATATATTTTTAAGTGAATTTCCATCCCAATCTCTCTTAATTTACAAGTTCTTGGGACTTCATTGCAGATACTAAAGAGCCAACTATTTGTGGACAAGTTTACGGAGAGCATCCAGCACACCTTCCTTGATTATTTGGCTGGGGGCTGTGAATTGAACTTCATGGTCGCTGTTGATTTTACAGGTGCTTATGTACAAGTATTTGTTACTTAACTTTAAAAAAAAAAATGATGAGTGCAACTAGATGCTTCCTTTGGCTTGAGAAATATATCTTCGTAGTTCATTGTTCAATTATATCATAGAAGTGATTGTCACTAGATGTTGAGTCTTGCAAATATTTCTAGATCATGGTTGCAAAGTTGTTTGCTATAGGAAAGCATTGTTATAGCTTATTATTTTGAACTTCGCTTATTCTTTCCCTCTTATAAATGCAAACTTGTTCAGAATGAATCATATAGTACATGCTAAATTGTCTTATAAAATTCACTCATATTCCTTGGTTATCAGCTTCAAATGGAAATCCTCGCCTGCCTGATTCTTTGCATTATATAGATCCTTCAGGACGGCCAAATGCATACCAGAAAGTGAGAATTAGGTCCCTTTATTATAATTTTCACAAATTATTCCTTTATTCGGACCCATATGATTGTGACATTGTTTTTCAGGCAATCATCGATGTTGTGGAGGTGTTGCAGTTTTATGATTCAGACAAGCGCTTTCCTGCCTGGGGATTTGGAGCCCGACCAATTGATGGTCCAGTAAATCATTGTTTCAACTTGAATGGGAGTAGTCATTACTGTGAGGTGAAATAGTTTATGACCAGAACTTGCTTTTGTTATCTTAAACTTTGTAGCTTCTTTCTCTGTATTAAGGACTCTGTAAATCTACTTCTTTCAGGTTGAAGGAATCCAAGGAATCATGATGGCATATACAAGTGCCCTCCAAAATGTTTCTCTTGCAGGACCAACTCTTTTTGGACCTGTAATTACCAATGCTGCATTAAATGCCAGCCAGTCTGTTGCAAATGGTGGACGAAAATACTTTGTTTTGTTAATAATCACGGTAAGCATAAATGGGGTTGAATATGTTATCCTATGTGTCTCTGAACTTCTTTTAGACTTCAGTTTATCAAGACTGTTCAGTTGGTAATCTTCTAGTTCTTTTAGTACTTGTATTATATATCTCTGAAGTTGTTTTAGTACTTGTATATATCTCTGAAGTTCTTTTAGTACTTGTATATATCTCTGAAGTTCTTTTAGTTGACCTCAACTTTATTCTAAAATTTCACTGCCGTAGGATGGAGTAGTGACAGATCTCCAAGAAACCAAAGATGCCCTCGTGAAAGCATCTGACCTGCCATTGTCAATCCTCATTGTTGGAGTAGGAGGAGCTGACTTCAAAGAAATGGAGGTATCTCATTCCCTTGTGTTTGTAATGCTGGAATGTCTTGTGTTACAGTACCGATTGTTTTGATCGCTAAGTCATACTCTGAATAAAAGCCTGAATGCTACAACTTACTATCTCCACTTTCGTTGTAAAGATTTTGGATGCTGACAAGGGTGAGAGACTTGAAAGTTCGACTGGACGTGTGGCTTCACGTGATATAGTTCAGTTTGTTCCATTCCGAGATGTACAAAGTGAGTCTTTTTTTCATTTCTGGCAAACCAACTTTGCGTAGTGGCTTTAGCAATTCTTTCCAGGTGGGCAGTAACTTTGCTTTGATTTGCAGGTGGAGAAATTTCTGTTGTTCAGGCACTTCTAGCAGAACTACCTTCTCAATTTCTGACTTACATGCGATCCAGAGACGTCAAACCAATTTTGTGATCATGTAAAGAACTGTACATATGAAGATTTGATCCTCACGCAGTATGAGCCTGAATATTTTTTGCTGTTTTTTTTCCCCTTTTTGGCTGCATTGAAATTCAAATGTGGTTTTATCATGAAGAAAAACAATTCTATGTTGCATCATCACATTCGAGTTGGGCTGGCTGCAGCTGCACAGTCCTCGTGGCCTTGGTGAGACAGCCCAATTAAAGTGTCCACGGCTTTTCTTTACCAGGCTAGGGTTCTACAATTAGAGGCCCTAAACACGACGAAGTCAGGGTTATGGCTATAGGCGACTGGGTTATCTTTCAAAATCAACAATTGGAGGAAGATGTGAAGAACAGTTTCAGAATAGAAATACAAGTATCTTCATCTTTTCGAAATGGAATCTCTATAAAGTGTTCAAAATGCTGCACAATCTGGATTTTTTTTTCCCTTTCCGAATTTTGTTTATCCTGTTGCAAATTTATATGTTTCATGGCATTAGAACTGTGTGTCTCACCAAACAGCAATGTCTTTTGATGGGGTTATCATGAACTTTTAAGGATGTCAGCAAATCAACTATCTTGAATGTAATTGTCATTAAAAAAAAAAACCATTGACTTCCACAAAGAGAGAATTAATAATAACGTCTCCTCCAGCACTTTGTAGCCTGGAAACCAGGCGCGGCTGTTCCATTAAAACCCAAAGGAAGCTTTAGATTGCAGATGGCATTGCCGGAGAGGAACGTTTCCTTGAAAGCAATCAAAAGGTCAACACTGTAAACGCCGGCAGCGGTCCCCAAACTATACTTGTTAAAATTTGATTCCGCAAACAGCACCAACTTCTGCCCTTGAACAGCCACATTCTCAAAGCTGACTGTGGTATTAGGGTTTTGGTGAAACGATGCCGTTTCGTTCACCAAAGTCACAAAAGCAAACCTTGTCTTTCCATAATATGCAGTGACTTGGATGTCACTGTACTCGAGGCCGATGTACTTCTTGGAGTTTGTGATGGTGATGTTGAGGGCAAGGTTGTAGGAGAGAGAGTGGTTGGTTTTGGTGTAGTTGAATTGGGTAAGGGAAGCATTGTCGACGGAGAATTTCGGGACGGTGGGAATCTCTGTAATGTCGCTAAATATCATTCCGCAAACAAATATTATGATCAGGGCAAATCTCACTACGTCTGGCTTGGTAATTTTGAGATCGTCTGTTTCGTCCAAAGAAGGGAGGTAGCTGCTGCCAAAGCTGTCATCTTTTGCAGACATGGCTGGCTGCTAAAGAACGAGAAGAATATTGGAGAGCTTCAGCTAATTTGAGGGCTATAGAATTAGGTTAGAAATTTTTAGAATACAATGGTGTACAACACACAAGGAAGGAAGGAAAGTAATTATAGGGGAGTGGGGGAGAGGAGAATAATCAGGAAATTGATTATGCATATCCGGAATATTTCTAGAAAAATCTGGAAAATATATTTTATCATCATCCATGGTTTAAGGGATTGGAGTTGTAGAACAACATGGTACTAATCTTTAGGTGATATATTACGTACGTATACGTTTGAAACTCAAACTGAAAAGTCAAATTATGACCAAATCAAGTCACTACATTACAAAAGGGGTAGAAAAAGGAAGAAATCAACAAAATTTACTTCTTATACGTGAGTATTAATTAGGGTTTTCGGTTTGACCTTCACTTGTGTAGTATTACTAATTCACATATTACAATACATGTATTTAAATACTAATATTATACCTTAAGTAACATCACACACATGACGGTGTGATTATCACACTTCAATATTTTGTGAGAATTGTTGATTCCTTTTTTTTTTTTTTTTCTTTTTCCAAATGTTAGGGAGATTGCATTTATAAATTACGCTATAAGTGCAGTACAAATACAAAAGGCTCAAGGGCTAAAATAAACGCCTCTGAGAGGCTACCCCAAACACAAAATGGGAGCTTTAGTAATATACCTAAAATATGAGCTGAAATTATAAATAAATAAAATCCTACATGGAATGTAGTTTAGAAACATACCCAACAACTATTTACTACATACAAAATGAGTGTTGAATTTCCTATAAATTACATGAGTACCACTAACTAACTTAAAAGAAGCCCAATACAAAAAACACAAAAAAAAAAAAAAAAAAATCCAAAAAAAACCCAGCCCAGATTTTTTTAAACAACCCAAACTTAAGTTTTTTTTTTATTTTTAAAAACACGAAAACCAAGGGCATGTCCCCACGACCCTTCATTTTTCATCGAATCTCTACAAACCATGTCATAGAAGTACATTATTAATATCATGTCATACAAGTACATTGTTAATACCATTTCATAGAAAAAGATTGTTAATACCATTTCATACAAACCAAAAAAACATTGTTAATACCATTTCATACAAAAAAACATTGTTAATACCATTTCACACAAAAAACATTGTTAATAACATTTCATACAAAAAATCCAAAAAAACCCAGCAAAACATCCGATATCCTTTGTAGAAACCACCTCCAATTGTCTACAGTTTCACCAGATACAATCGCAAAGGCAAAAGGAAATACCTCTACAAGAAAAAAAAGAGTACATTGTTAATACTATGTCATAGAACCATATTCCTAGTAAAAATCACATTTTGCATATCATAAACTTCAAGTGCACAGCTATATATAGAGCAAAATATAGAGCATGTTTTGTTACTAAAAATCTGTTAATACTATCTCATAGAAGTACACTATTAATACTATGTCATAGAAATCAACTTAGTTGCAAGGTATGAACAGTATAACAACTATTCATACCACTTACTAGAAGTTAACAACTACATCATTTCATTTGCATAATAAGTACGATAAAAATTTACAACTCCATACCACTCAAAATCAACTACATCATTTCATTTGCATAATAAGTACGATAAAAATTTACAACTCCATACCACTCAAAATCAACTACATCATTTCATTTGCATAATTAATTGATCCTTCATTACTCTACATACCATAAACATTGAATCGGAGTGGCTCCCACACATACTTCTCATCATCATTGTGCTTGGTGGTAACAATGACCTTATCTGCAACAAGATAAGCACCAGCAGCCAAGGCTTCCATAAATTCCTTGGTGCCACCCTTGCAATGGTACCAAGGTTGTTCACCAAATCTGACAACAAGAAATAAGAACAAAATAATTAAGCATAATAGAATAATTGGAACAACACAGATAACAATCATAAGCCCGAAGCACATAACTGATAAGGTGAAATAGTATACATAATTTGAATAGTATGTCATTTCACTATAAACTACAGGGATAATATGAAACCATTCACTCCCCGC
This sequence comes from Prunus persica, assembly GCF_000346465.2. Lineage (NCBI taxonomy): Eukaryota > Viridiplantae > Streptophyta > Magnoliopsida > Rosales > Rosaceae > Prunus > Prunus persica. The sequence continues at coordinate 13,155,731 of NC_034013.1, read as the reverse complement.
GTCAAAATTTCAATAGATATATGCTGAACCAATAAGAGAATAACATAGATTTTCTAAATTGAACTAAGAAATCCATATTCATAATTCAACATGGCAAAAAAAGCAAAGAAACTCCATATAGTAGATCAATAGAGGAAAATAAAAAGAGGATATCTTGTTTTTCATTCAATAGTAAGCTCTGTGGGTTAAGTCACAGCGCATTGTGCTACACTCAGGTTAGAGATGCATATTTAGCAAGCATTTCATACCGAAAATAGTCAATTTGATCATCCAAGAAATTAATATAAGTCTTTGCAGTCATCAAATAAGTTCATGTGTATAACAGATTCTAGAAACTTATTGCTTCAAATGAGAAATTGGTTTGATTTCAAAACGCAAAAAGCAATTCCTTATAGCTAAATCTTACAGCCAAATCAAAATGACTAGTGCTACTACATCAAACATGAAACAAGTAAGCCAGCCTCACACACTTGGGTACAAGCTCCTGCAAGGATTAAACTGAACAACAACTACAGATGAGAGACAGCAATGCATGAATTTTTTGCTAACACGTATGATCAATTCAAAATCAACCAACACCAGATAGCAAACTAAAATTCAGAAAACACCTACAAATTGTTTTTTTAATCCATTTTCCACATTTAAACCAGAGATAGAGAAAAAGAGAAAAATCAAATCAAATAGGCAATGCTCTGCCGCCACCTCCGCAGTTGCAACCCCCGTTACCACCACCGCCGCTTCCACAAGACTGGGCCTTGTTGACAGTGATGTTACGGTCGTCGAAGTTCTGGTCGTTCATGCCTTCGATCGCGTCCCTCATGGCATTCTCGTTGCTAAAGGTGACCAGGGCCGGCCCTAGGTGATTTAAGGCCTAGGGCCAAAGTTCAAGAATGTGCCCTTTATAAACAAATAAATAAATATAATTACAATTTTTTATCAAATAATAAATTTTATTAAAATTATAAGAGTTTACAACCAATAATATAGAAAACTTTGGGCCTCATTAAAACCTTGTTTGAGGAAATCGCAATGGGAATAAAACCTCAAACGAAGGAAAAAGAGTACCCGATTGAAACATTACAATCAACAACAAATTAACTTGCATGTCCCTATGCTTCACCTTCATATGCACCTACAAAATAAAAATAGCAATGAAATCCTAATCACAAAAGATCATTTAAAATGTCTTCTTGTTGCAGTTTTAGAAGCAAAATCATCAATTATACTATCATATTTAATGTTTTCCAACATATCTCTTTCAATGCATAATATAGCTAGTCCATTTAGCCTATCTTGAGCCATGGTAGTCCGCAAATAAGATTTTAATAATTTTAATTTAGAAAAACTTCTTTCAGCAGATGCCACAGTCACAGGTATAGTCAGTAATATCCTATAAGCAACCATTACATTTGGAAACATATCCACACTCTTTACAAATTCTAGAATTTTAATGGATGTCCATAGTTTATCTGTTTCAATTGCTTCACTTGGTAACATCACTTGCAACACCTGTAATTCTGACTCTAAATCTCTTGCATCAATATCAGTATCATTGTCATTTTTTAAAGCATTTTCAAGATTCAAACAAGAGCTTCTCAATTCATTTTCATCCAAAGAAGTCAATTTTGCAGCATCAAATAAGAACCCAAAAATAGATTCAAAGATATGCAATTGTTCAAACCTACTTTTCAATTCACCAAGAGCAATATCCACTATGACAAGAAAGTAATCAGTTCTAAAGGATTCTTTAGATGATTGTTGTTCCCTCTCATTATTGGAAATCTCATCAAAATGTCTCTTTCTACAGGTTTGACGTTTTTTAAGAAATACAGGCTCAATTTCCATATCTAATGCAATTACTTTAGCATCAATCATGGCAGAAGTAAACCCATTTATCCTATAGTTTTCAAAAAATAAAACAAGTCCTTCTAATTGTCTTACAGCAACATCAAGACGCATGTCTTCAGATTGTAATTTTTTACTAATTAAGTTAATCTTGTGCAAAATGTCATACCAAATAACCAAGCTTAATATAAACTCGAAACTTGAAAGCTCTCCTGATGCTAAACTTTCAGCATCCCTACTCAATTTAGCATCTTCACTAATTTCAGCTAATTTAAATAAAGCTTCTCTGATTTTAGAAGCTTGAGATTTTATTGCTTTAACACTTTCTATGTGACTTTCCCAGCGTGTAGTTGACAATGATTTCAAAGTTAAACCATCAATATAATCAAGTAACACATTCCACCTTTTTGTTGAATTAGAGAATACCGTATATATGCATTGACATGCTCCAAAAAAAGATTTTGCTTTGACACATGACTTGGCCATATCACAAAGTATTAAATTAAGACAATGAGAACCGCATGGCATGTAAAACGCTCTAGGATTTATATCAAGTAATCTTTTTTGTACACCCATATTTTTCCCTTTCATATTTGATCCATTATCATAGCCCTGCCCCCTTACATCATCAATATTTAGTTCAAGCTTTTTTATTACATCTTGCAATTCATTAAAAATTCCTAATCCAGTTGTATCTTGCACAATTAGAAACTCTAAAAAGTACTCTTCTATATTTATCGGAGTACATGAAACATCTACACACCTTAATATTAAAGTCATTTGTTCTTTGTGACTTGCATCAGGAGTACAATCAAGAATCACTGAAAAATACTTTGCCTCTTTGACTTTTTTAATAATTATTTGTTTAACATTTGATGCTAAAATATCTATCAGCTCATTTTGAATTTTATGGCTAAGATAATGATAATGAATTTTCTTATCTTGAATGAGACGAAAATGATGTTGCATTACTGGATCAAACTCTGAGATCATTTCAAGTAGGCCTAAAAAGTTACCATTGCCATCTTCAAAAACTTTTTCATTTGTTCCACGGAATGCCAAATTATGTGTAGCAAGACATTTCACAACAGCAATGATCGATTCTGACCATAACATTTTTCCAGTGTAATGTATCTTTCTTGATTAGCTCTTGTAGTTCTTTATCAATTGTTTGACTTGTTTTCAATCTTATTTGCAACTCAACACAAGACCTCAAGTTAGTAATGTGTTCAATACTTTTTTCATGTTGTTTAAGCTTATCACCAAGATGTTTCCAGTCTCTAGATCCTTCACTTGCTAACTGACTTCTAGCATGCATTGTTTTAAACAGCTTACAACAGAAACAAAACACTTTATCCAACTCCTTTGAGTACACTAACCATTTTCTATCATGAGTCTCCCCATTTGGTAATGTTCGAAGATAAAAATGTGAAGAAAAATGTCTGCATTGTTCATCAATAGGGAATTTGTGATTATTTTCTCTTATAGGACCATTTTCTAAAAGTAAATCCCTCATTTTTAGATCAAGATTATCCCAGACTCTTGGATCATAAATGTTCAAATTAGTTTCATTTTCATTTTCATTTGTGTTCTCATTTTCATTATGTTCTTCAGCTAAATTTGGTACTTCACGGTTCAAATTAGTTTCAATTTCATTTTCATTTTCGTTCTCCTTTTCATTTATGTCATTTTCATTATGTTCTTCAGCTAAATTTGGTGCCTCACTATTTTTAAGGAAATATTTATTTAAAGATCCTCTTAGGTTTTGAGCGATTTCTTCTTCCTTTTTCTTTTTTTGTCTTTTGAGATTTCCAGAAAGTTGCTTTTTAGAAAACATTTTAAAAAATTTATCATAAACACACAAGCAATCAAGAACAATAAAAGTAAAACTAATTAAATGAAGACAAAGAAAGAACAATAAAACCTGTATTTTGGGTCCTGTATGCTGTGCTCTGGTGTTGGTGCTCTCAATTTCGGAGAGAATAATCAGCTTCCAACTCAAAGTATAGCTTTGTTCCTTCCTTCCACACTTAGTTCCAGAGAGAATTAGAAATAAAAATCGATTTCAAGCCAAACTGCAGACAGAGAGGCTTTGCTTCTTGGGAAAACAATAAGGACGTTGACTTTGTTTTCTTCTAGATCTGTTGGCATCCTTTTGTATTATTGTTTTACAATACCAAGTAAAACTCTTAACTAATATCACATATGCCCTTCAACTTTTAGTTTTTATTTTATTTTTTTGCATATGCATATATATATATGGACTAAAAAATTTTTGTGTGCCCCAATCAATTGTGGGCCCCGGGCGATGGCCCTAGTTGCTCTGACCAAGGGCCGGCCCTGAAGGTGACGAAGCTGAAGTCCCTGGACCTCCCAATCTCACGATCATTGATGATCTAGAAACACAAAAAGAAACCAAATCAAATCAAATTCGTCCATCAAAACCAAAACGCCAGAGTATAATCAAACAAATACACAATAATAAACAAAAATGAAAAGGAATCTATCGATCTTCAATCTTTGGGAGAGAAAGATCAAGTAACATAGAGAAACAGAAGATCAAGTAGCAGAGAGAGAATATACGCCAAACGGCCCTTCGATTCGATGATCTCACCAACAAAGAAAAGGCTCTCTCCAGCGCATCATCGTCGGTGGCCCAGGAGAGGCCTCCGACGAAGCTTAGAATGATGAGGTTGAACAAAAATTGAGGTGGAATAACAAAAACTGAAAATTGGGGTTGAAGATGAAGATGAGAGACTGGAGGTCGTGAAATGAGTTTTGATATGGTGCTGATTAATTCAAATTTTATGTTAAAAGGGTAATAAAGGTATTTCATCTTAATAATTAAATTAAAAAAATATACAGTTGTTGATTTTTGAATTTATTTTGAATGTATTTATATACATTAAATAATATAGAATATTTTTATAATTTTATATATTTACCTAATTTTCTAAAAAAATTTAATTATGTTGTAAAATAATATGGTGGAGCCCCACATGTTGGAAGAGGCTTTGCCTATAAAATGGTTCACTCTTTTCTTTGTAAATATACAGATACATATGAGATTGAGAAAACTCTTAATAAAGATCAGATTTCTACTCTTTCTCTATACCTCAATTCTCTCTACAATTTCTTCTAGATTTATAACACGTTATCAGCACGAATTCGCTTTAACAATACCAGCTGAATTCTTTGATGAAACCCAGATCTTTTATCATTTTTCCCCTTGATCATTTGTCGAAACCTTGGCCGGGAACTTGCTCGATTTTTCTTGCCACTGAAAGATGAGCTGCTTGAACCTGAGCACATGGTTTCAAATCCAAACCTGTTCAAGTTCAAATTTACAGCAACAACATCACATGGGTTCAAACCCAAACCTGTTCAAGTTCAAATTTACAGCAACAACATCACATGGGTTCAAATCCAAACCTGTTCAAGTTCAAATTTACAGCAACAACATTTCAAGGCATGCCACCGAAGCAGTTGCAAGACAAATTACAAAACAAACGCAAAACGACGTCGGTTCACCTCCATTTTTCTCCGTCACTCTCCAGGCTCGCTAGGCTCCAGCGGCCTCGACCTAACCCAGGCCTTCTTCAAAGGCCATCGCTCAGACCATCCTCACCCAGGACCTGGCCAACGAGCTCGTCCTCGTCAACGCCAAACCAGAGAAGCTCCGCGGTGAGATGCTCGACCTCCAGCACGCCGCCGCCTTCCTCCCCCGCACCAAGATCATCGCCGATCTGATGCAATCTGATGCTTTTCTCGCCGTTGATTCTATCCTCCACATCGGAACGTCTGGTGCAATTTGGGGTTTGTGTTCCGCTCCCCACGAGGCTCGTAAACAAGGCCTAGGAGGGGTAGCTCAGGCCGCTTTTGTGGCGAGGTCGGCTAGCTCGTGTGGCTTTCAATATGGACTTGTTGCTGGAATCTGTACTGCTACTCACTGTGGGCTTCAAAGATATCGGGGAAAGAGTGATTGGGTGAATGGTCTGATTGTTGGTGCTGTCGCAGGGGGAACCGTTGCTGCTATGACACGAAGCTGGACACAGGTGGTTCCTATGGCTTGTCTGGTTTCTGCCTTCAAAGATGCCACTGACTATGCTAGAACAACTTGAAATACCTCTCGGTGGAAAACTGTGGCAGAGGAAGATTTTTGACCAAGGATGAAAGCCTTTCAATTGATACGCCCCCTTCATCCTTTGAATTCTGGGTGAAACTAAACTAGGAATGTGATGAAATTTCATTTGGGTGACAACAATTGTACTGGGAGGCTCATTCTTAGACATCTGGCTGGGTTACTTCTTTGGGAGTGCAGGTTCAATGTATGGTAGCACCCACCGAAATGATGAGTTTCCCACCAGCACCCACAAAACATGATAAAGAATATAACACGTTCTCAGCACCCACAAAACATGATAAAGAACAGCACTTTCACTGGATAACATATTATACACAGTAGCAATACTTATATATATAATTATAATATTAAATGGTAATATATTATATTTATTGTATGGTGTAGGTTTATTACCCATACAACAGTATTTTTTTTTAAAGGGTGGTGCGGGTTTATCGTCCACGCCTTTACTTTTATTTAAAAGTATGGAGCAGAATTAGTGCCCATACAAGCACGTTTAATTTATGAATTTACTTTACCGTACATTTAATTTTATTTAAGGTATGGTGCGGGATAAACGTCCATACAGCAAGCAATTTATTTTACCGCACATTTAATTTTATTTAAGGTATGGTGCGGGATTAACGTCCATACAGCAAGCAATTTAATTTATGAAATTAATTTACCGCACATTTACATTTATTTAAAAGGGTGGTGCGGGTTTATCGTCCACGCCTTTACTTTTATTTAAATGTATGGTGCGGGTTTATCGTCCATACCAGTAATTTATTTACCGCACATTTACATTTATTTAAAAGGGTGGTGCGGGTTTATCGTCCACGCCTTTACTTTTATTTAAATGTATGATGCGGGTTTATCGTCCATACCAGTAATTTATTTACCAGCAATTTATTTTATGGATTAAATGTGTTGTATGATGAGTTTTTTTTACAGTATACAGATCAGGACCAGAAGTTCCTTGATACTCATCATACAATTACATCAGGACTTGAAGATCCTTGATGATGATGTTAATATGAGAGCTGGCAGTCTCTCCAGTACTATATTTGTAAACATGTGATTGGACTTGAGGGTCCTTGATCCTTGACATGTAAATAAGGACATGGGGTTCCTTAATGATGTAACAGTACCGTATTAGTTCATAATGCCGTACACATGGATGATAACTGTACTGGCAAATATACTGTACACATGAATAGTACCGGATATATGAATAGTGATGTATACATAAATATTAACCATTTTGGGTAAACCATCACTATTCAAAAGGGGAACCTGCAGTTCCTTAAACTCATGAATGAGCAATTAAATGAGATGCCAGAAAAGTTCCAACAATTAAATGGACAACCCTTGAGGTATTATTGCAAATTGTGGTACGCCACATATTTCTTTGGCATAAGAGAATGACGAATTGAGACTCCCCACATATTTTGTTATATCTGGGCCGGAAGCTCATGAACCCAAATATATGAGATATTAGCATGGCTTTTACTCCATTCATATTTCATGTCCATTTGAAAAGGGCGAATAAATTCTGAGTTTGTGTTTAGCACAGGCCAAAAGTTACATACGTTGAAATATGAAATTTGGGAGAGTCGATGTGGTTATTTGAACCTATAAGGCACAAGGTTCCAAACCGTCATTTTGAAAAGACGTAAAAACCACAGGTGCAAGTTTAAGAATGTACGCAATTATTATAACAGGAACATACAACAGATAGATTTTTTCCCGCAATGAAGGTGCAGGCCCTGTAAAATCTATAAAAATACATTATGTTCTGGAAGCCTATGAAGGAAGAGGACGACGCCTCTTAAGCTTAGCCATGAGCCTCTCATGGTCTCCCAAAATTCTTTCATTGGAGACCTGCAACATGTCTAGCCTTCTCAGTGTATCAACAGAGTACGAACTCACCAATTTCAACAAGGCATTATTCTCTCCTTTAAGTTTCTCAACCTCCTGTTGAGACTCATGAAGCATTCTTTGGAGAGACGAATTTTCAATTGTTAAATTCTCAACCTCGTTTGCTCTGGCACGCAAACGATCAGCCATGTTAGAAACAGAAGCAGCACTCTGAATGCTAAAAGCCACTGTGTCATCAATAGCCTCTTCCTCTGATCTCCCTGTCAACAACATTTCATCCATTGGAGTAATGAAATTCCTAGCTACTATGACAGCAGTAGCATCATTCATCATCACAGAATCATTAACTGTGAGATGACGATTTTTGGATACAAAGGATGGACGCCAAACTTGGGCGTCACTGGTTGTTGTGGGAGTATCATTTAAATTGAAATAATTTGGGCAGGAAGAAGAGGAAGCCATTTTTAAGAAGGTTTCGAAGAAAGCCTTAAGAAAACTAAAGTTTCAGAAAATGAAGGAAGTTAAGTTGAAACGCAGTTGCTCCAATCAAGTTTTGCAAAGGCAATATCTATAGGAGGAAATATGGCTACAGTTTTTTCAGGATCCCAATATCTTTTCGGATCCCCATATTCTCTTTTTTCTTTCCCAGAGTCCAAAACTTCACGTGGCCTCCATTAATGTTTGTCGACACTTTCGGCGTTTTCAAAGTATTATTTTCGTCAAAAGCCGATCTTGCTTTGCGGATTTCACGGAACTACTTTTTCAAAAGTACCCCGAGAATCTCGCAATTTTCCTATGGTTAATTTGAAATTCACCTGTTCTACCTATTCCTCTTATTTGTGTATAAATGTGTTACTAACGAAATTTTCTTTGCAGAAGACATTCAGTTTTCTCCATACCTAGTGATGCGATCTCTACTTGTTTTTCTTATCAGTGAGCACTTCATATGCCCGAGAAGCAAGACTATCTCTGATCATCCATTCAGGAAGCGAGATTATCCCTGATCACGTTTCCGCCACATCAGGGAACTGTGAAGGCGACCTTATGCTCTAATCTCCGGAAGTTCTTCTAGACTAGGAGAAATGAGAGCTGGTTGTTTGCTCCCACCAGCTTCCTTCCTTGATTGCTGAGCTTGTTGTCTGCTCCCACCAGCTTCATTCCTTGATTGCTTACCTTCTCTTGCAATCAATATCACATTATTTTTGCATTTTTTCTCTTTTTATAACTCTCTGTTCATGAGAGATTTTATTTCTTTAGAATGAACATCTGAAGAAAGAATCCATGAAGTGATCCTAACTCTGAGGGTTATTTATTTTTGACAGAAAAAAGAGTTGTGATTTTGCTCTTGCAGGATATAACTAAATCATCAAGCGCTACATTTACTGGGCCGATACAAGCTCGAATGATACTTGAGAAAAGTTTCTCCCACCTAAGGATGTAAGCAATACTTGTGTTATTTTATGTTTATATCCTTATTTGATATTTTATCTTGAAAGGTAACCAAATGGGGAGATAAGTCTGTTCCAAAAGAATGGCTTGTATGTATCCATGAATTATTAATGCAAATTTTACAGATTGTAAGTTGGATACATTGATAATACACTGCATAGATTAAAGTCCCATAAGAACAGAATATGGCTATAGCAGTGATCAATATGATGCACTCCTGTTGCGTAGCAATTGATGTGGATTGAAGTCCCGAAAGGACAATCCTTTGACATGTCAATATTGATATTGTGCACGCCTAATGCGTAGCAAATTATATGGGTTAAAGTCCCATAATATGGGTTAAGGTCCCAGCAATTAATTGACATGAATGTATTAATCTGTGGCATGCCTGCAGCATGACAGATATATGGGTTCTAAATGTTCCAACTCTCTAAATAGAGATTATCCACGCCCTACTGTAAAATAACGCTCCATTGGAGGTTATAATCCACATTCTCACATAATAAAAGCCCCATGAAGTGGCTTGGGTACCCAAAAGCAAAGAAATGCTTATAATTGATGCATGCGCATGCAAATGAGAATGGTGGGATCATGAATTGATGAATGACAATTTTTGGTTTTGGAGTAGCTACTCAAATCATCAATGGGCTGTGTTGATTGGAACCACGTTCAATTATTAAATGTCGACAATATTATTGGCCAAAATGGAACGAGGTAATTCCATTATAAATGAGAATGAACGTGAAAGAACAAACCCACAGTATGAACCCCAAAAGATGTTAATACTGAAATTTATACTTGGGTGTTGGGAATAAAAGGGAATATACCTACTTTGTATAACACACTGTTTCTAGCAGAAACAAGGAATGTTGGGTTTTCTCCATATTTACAGATTCAATTGTGCCCCCATTTATTACACAATTACGAAGACCAACATATTATCTTTAAGGGTTATTAAATGCACGGAGCATATCGCCAGAAGCGATTTCCTAAAAGATGTATAAATAGCTGGGTAAAAGCTATATAATGTGTCATAAAGTTTAATCCCTTTTAAACAAAATCCGTTGAGAGGATTGACATTGCATAAAGCAAATCCCTAAAGGACATGTGCTTGAAGCACAAAATTTGTACTCAATATTAATATGCATAAATTACCTCAGTGAGTACATTGATTATAATGTGACTGCAACACATTAAAGCTTATGCAGAATTCATGAAATATTTGTCTCGATCGAGCATTATACCAACGAGATTCTTGCTTATACTAAGAAAGTATTGAAGCATTTTTATGAGGATTATTCGTTGGACACTTTAAGGATTTTCCGGAAGTATATTGGACCGTACATCGTATTTTCAGATAGAGCTCAACTCTATCACCATCATTTTGGGATGATGTGAGGCATATTTGATGCTATCTCAGCATAACACCATATACGGGCATATTTTTGAGTGAACTTACAAATAGCCCAAGTGTTATTAGATATGCGGACTCTGGAAATCTCTATGGTCGCTTACTGGAAAAAGCTAGTCATGAAGTTTTCAGGGGGAGCGTGGTATTAATAAAGACCTTCATACACTGTACTCTTTTTCCATCATCCAGGTTTTTATCCCACTGGATTTTTCCTGGTAAGGTTTTAACGAGGCAGTGTCGCTCAAGATTGACTCACAGAAGCAGTGTCAACTACGATATTCAGAAAGCTGATCAACAGTATGACTTAAAGATATTTTGCCAAGCATCAGGGAGAGCGCGCTATCAATAAAGATCTTCAAACACTGTACTCTTTTTCCTTCGTCCAGGTTTTTATCCCACTGGGTTTTTCCTGGCAAGGTTTTAACGAGGCAGTGTCGCACGCGCGTCAATATACATAGAATTTTATGTTACACATGATTATGTACTCTTTTTCCCTTTGACCAGTTTTTGTCCCACTGGGTTTTTACTGGCAAGGTTTTTAACGAGCCATATTCCATACATTGTGGTCTCCAAGGGGGAGTGTTGTAAAATAATATGGTGGAGCCCCACATGTTGGAAGAGGCTTTGCCTATAAAATGGTTCACCCTTTTCTTTGTAAATATACAGATACATATGAGATTGAGAAAACTCTTAATAAAGATCAGATTTCTACTCTTTCTCTATACCTCAATTCTCTCTACAATTTCTTCTAGATTTATAACAAATTATAATATCAAACTTATATGATACACCTCCAGTTAAACAAGATTAGTTGAACTTTTTTTTAGAGAGACTTGATGATTTGTTAAAGTCCATGGGTTTCTTCGGCAAATAAAAAAGTCCATGGAGGCTTTCATGTTAGTGGGCCACTTTACATAAACTATTCATATCATTTGAAAAACTTGGATTGGTCTTCAAAATTGGCTAGGTCTTCTCTGGACAAGTACTTTGAGTTAATGCATGAAACCTCTAATCAAGTTTAACACAACACACCTACCCTCGTCCCTTTTCCACTTTCGTAATAATTAAGACTTGAATGAAACAGCAAGTTCGGCAACTATTTAATCAAATTAATTAGTAATTAAGATGCTACAAAGTGCATATGGGGGGTGCTTAGGCAATTGCCGCAACTCTATTCAATTTTTTATTTATACCTTCCATCATATATTTGGTTTTTGGTATATATAATTTGAAGGTCGAAATCAATTTGTGTGTCTTTGCATGCAGTATTTAAGTCTTTGTGGTTGTTTATAAACTTTTGCCACATTTAAAAATTTCAAGCAAAGCATACATGGACTTCGACAAGTTGATTAGAGCGGGTGTGCTCTCCACTCTGCACTTGAGTTAAAATCTTTATCCTCATAATTTAAAATTAAAATAAAATAAAATATTGTCTTTACAACCAAGCAACTAGTTGAGCCTTTATAACCCCATATGACAGAAAACCAAATGAGCATGAAAATGCATGCCAAATGCCAATACAATTGTTAAATAACTTCACATTCCATGCATGATGCATGCTTGACATATGCAGTGTGCAGATATTATTCAGTCCTCTTTCTCTTCTTTGGATAAGTCCATCAACATGTTAATGACACCATCATGCATGATGATCATATCGAGTATGTCAAAGAAGAAAAGCAATTAAATTACGTAAAATAATATTATATAGTAGTTTGGATTGGAATTTAAAAAGGGTAAGTGATGAGATAATCTATGCGCAGTCCTTGGTCGCAAAAGTAAACGCCTAGCTTTATAGTTCAAAAAGAAAAAGGGAGACAGAATAGAAGGCCTTAAAGTTGGACCATATGCTTTTTCAACATATCAGCTCGAAAATTTCACACCACCAAGGAGGCCAGGACAAGTATATATGACTGTATCAAACCCTATCTCTCTCTCTCCTCTTCTTCTTCCTCCCTCCTCCTCCTTGCTATTGTCCTCTCACTTCTTTCTCTCTTCTTGATCTTGATTCATATATATGCACGTGCATCAAAAACAAGAAATATATGTACTTAGTTTCTAGCTAGCTAGCAGTAAGAATAATTAATATTGATGATTTAGCATAAAACTTCATCTATATATTCATCAAGGGTATCAACAAGGTCATAAAGTGGATCGAAAGCATGGGAAGAGGCCCTTTCCTGGTGATGAATCAGAGGAGAAAGCGGAGGATCATCAAATCTTTGAGCCGTTTTCCTCAGCTCGATCTCAGCAAGAGATGTCTGCCATGGTCTCAGCTCTAGCTCAAGTGATTGGAATCACTGACCAAACCCCAGTGGTTCAAGTGCCCGCCGAGCCATTGGTAAACCCCCTGCCCAGCGCCATGGAATTGCATGACGATCAACCTCCTCAACTGCAGGCTGCTCAAAATCAAGGTTTTAAATATGTGGACAGTTGACCAAGATTTTACATATATACATAGCTAGTACTTAAGCATGTTTCATGCTTGCTACTTTATTATTGATTGAGGTCTGTTATACTGACCTAGGATTCATATGGATCGATCGATCGATCGATCTACTACCTAATTATTAGTTGATTTTGTGTAGATTTATAAGTCCGTCATGGATTCATGGACCATGGTCATCATTCTCTCTCTCTCTCTCTCTCTCTCTCTCTCTCTCAATCAATCAATCAATAAGTGCCCTAATCAGGTTTCCGCTTATGATGGATTTAAGGTTTGCTGTAGATTTCCTACCAATGGTTCCATTTCCATCTTAATGATTGTCTTCTTTTGGTGGGCATCTTATTAATGATTGTTGATTAGAATTCTATTTTAATTTCATTTCCAAATTCTGAATCTTTTTGGTTCATTTTAACTTTTAGAAATCATAGTATATATGGGTTACATTATTATTTTTCTGATGAATAAGTAATTCATATGGATCTACTTGTTTCCTAATGCTTTTCCCGAGCTGTTTCTAGCCATATGTATTAATATTTGGTGCACAATAACAACATATGAACAATGCTATACATATGTTACATTTGCTAATAATATTGAGAATAAGAACTATTATGGTCTCATATTAACTGACGGGATTCAGTGTACATATCATCCCCTAATAGAAGTGAGTCTTGCCTCTATTAGGGCAATAGTACACTCAGTGTTCAGTTAACATGGTACAAATAATATTCCGATATTGATGATTACCTCTCACAAGAGATGGATACTAGCTAGCTACCACATATCTTAAAGAAATATATGTTCATGTCATTGAGTGCTAAAGTATTCCTATACCATATCTACTTTCTATTTGAATGTACCTAATTAAGGTGCTTAGTTACTAATTTACCTGGCAAAACACATTACATGTTTGTGAAGGTAATGTGAGGAGAAGGCACTATAGAGGTGTGAGGCAAAGACCTTGGGGAAAATGGGCGGCGGAGATTCGTGATCCAAATAAGGCAGCCCGAGTGTGGCTTGGAACCTTCGAAACAGCCGAGGCTGCCGCACTTGCTTATGATGCGGCAGCTTTGAGATTCAAAGGAAGCAAAGCTAAGCTTAATTTCCCAGAAAGAGTTCAAGGAGGAGATGAGTTGGGTTATCTCACAACAACTGGGCCACAGGACTTAGCAGCTGGGGGGAGTCGAAGAACTGAATTGGCTCATCACAATCAGCCTCTTTCTGATCATCAATATCAACTGCAGGCAAATCCCAATAATGTTAATTTTACTCAACCTGATCAATATGCACAATATTTTCGAGGCGGTAATTATGAGAACCTAAGTTATGATGTTTTACCAAGTACTTTTTACGAGAGAGAAAGATCATTTTTTTCCCAGACTTTATCAGCTACCACTACTACATCTTCATCATCATCTTCAGTGGCCTTCGTACCATCTCAACAAGAAGATCAAGATCAACATGTGCAACAACAACAGCCCTTAAGCTTTTCTATGGCGCAGCAGCCGTTTGGTTCTTCTTCTTCTTCGAGTTCAGACCCTTATAAGAACAAGAAAGACTTTGGACAGCACCCTTAGTATCAAGACAAGTTCCAAGTTTATCTGGGGGAGATGAAGAGAGAATGAAAAAGTGATCTTGGAGCAGAAGTCATGATTTTCATTCTATATATTTGTTTCCTTAAGTTTTCATGCATTAATTGTTTGCTTTTTATGCATTAATTGTTTGTTTTTTGTTTTCTTGAATTAAACCCTTTGTTTGTCATGAAGCTATATAGTTTGCGAAAGTTGAACAGGGTTGACATTAGAAAGCCCTAGTATTTGTTTGACTGGAGAGAGAGATTTTCTGGTAATTAAGCTAAGTATATAAGAGAACATACCAGTTCCATTTATGAGGGTGATATGAGATGATGAGATTGAAAACTTGCCACCTTTTGAATTAAGATACATGGATTCTCCTAACCTTCCCAAGCACCCGAACCGGTCCGGTCGAAAACATAAACATAAAAAGTGACAAAGGGAGGAGCTGATCGATCGATCGATACATTGTATTTGTGCAAATAATAGATTCTCTAATACTATAAGGCAAAGGCCAGCACACAAGGGGACAATAGGCGGTGAATCTGGAGAGAGTCTAGCTATAAGGCAATATAAACACACACAATTTGGTTAGATAGAAGTGGCTAGAACGCGGGTTTGCAGCTAATTCAGGCCAGGAAATATTTGTTCTAAAATCATTATAAAATGTCAACTAATTATAGTGGTCATGAAATTCGGCTATGTGTGACAAATGTGTCAGCTTATGCTCTCGTTCCCAACTATATTTTTTATCTTCACCGTCCTTCTTGGCTATGTGTGACACATATATACAATTTTTTTATATAATCCTATATATAGAATTTGGCACGTTCAATATGTATTTGCTTAATTATATAATATATAGGTTCAATAGGATTTACTCAATTTCATCTAAAACTCCCAGTTATAACGGTTATAAATCCAAAATTAAGCTTCTTAAGGTCACGTTTGGTAGACTCGACTAGGACAGGATTGAACTATTTAGCACTAAGTCGGATTACAACCTCACTAGGTAATCAGGTTCTAAAGGGGTAGCTACTTAATTTCTTTTCATTCACATACATCCTACCTAGACTAATTAGTTTTTCTTTTCTTTTTATAGGTTTGCACTAGTTAATCAAAGGTTCAATTTTATTTGTGCACGAAACGTGTGGATTTTGTTCAAACCGCACACGTTACATGCAATGTAAATGTGATTAGAAAACCCGGCTGCAAATAATTGTTTAAAAAAAGAACTCCTAGAGTGGAAAGTAACCTAATTTTCAAATCAATCCATTTGATAATTACAGTTCCTTTTTTTATATAATTATGCTATGTATGTAACCACCATTTGAACCTCTTGTTGTGATCAAAGTCAAGTGGAATTCTTGAGTTGATTTACCTACAAGGAGTCAAAACTCATCAAGACATAAAAAGCTGGCCATCATCGATCGAATTCATAAACCAAGGACTTCACACTATCCTCCAAGCTGCTATGTCCAAAAAACAAAAGAAAACAAAATCCTCAAACCTTAATTTCTTTGCACTTGGGCATTGCCTCAAGTTGCAAGAGTCAACACAATTATTTTTTTATAAAAAAAAAAAACAAGAAATATTCTATATTGTTCTAGCTTAATTTCGGGGAGATGCAAACGACCTTCTAGTATAGTTGTTTGAAGTATTTATTCATTCATGCAAGATTTTGGGTTCGAGTTCTAGCATTCGTATAGTGTATGGAAGTTTAATATATTATCGCTTCTCTCAATAAAAAATGCTTTCAAAATAAAAAAACTTCAGGTAGACAAGTTGAACTTGAATTCGAGTGTAAAATAAAGAGTATATTACTCTACCCAACTAACCTATCCTACGCTTTTATATCCAATACATACAGAATAGAACCATCTGAAATCGGCGGAATTGGCTCGGTATGTCCCACTCACGATTTTGATCGATACATTCAATTAATTAATGAGTTGAGGAGCTGCTGTTTTGGCGGCTTCTCTTTGACGATGCTCTCTGTCTTTCGGCTCCATTCGTCAACCTTTACGGCTCCAATCCTTTTCCTGCTTAACTCGCTATTTTGGTTGTTTTTTAATTGGTCTTTTCTTCTCTTTGACCAGAAAAATCTCATACTATTATTATTGTAACTAATTATATTTTTGTGAACATCAAATTCATTGCGATAATTGCTAGGTTGAGAGTTCATCAGTCCCTTTTTTCCATATGGATTTTATACCCAAAAAAATAATATATAAAGTTCATAGCGATATAATGGATTGATCGTTCCAACTCTCAATTTTTCTATACTTAATTGTATATATGGAGTATAACGGTTTGGAATTTTTTTTTTTAGTAAGCAATAGTCTAAATTAGTTTCTCATACACACATCTATAATGATGTGGGATTCAAACCTGAGACCTCTGTTTTGCAAGTTAAGATTATTTTTTATTGGGCTAAATCATCTCGTTGGTATAATGGTTTGGACTTTAAATTATGCATTAGCGTAGAATCCTTTACGGGTTAGAGTTTACATAAAACCCTAGATAGCCATAAATATCACAACCCAATCTCAAGCCCACCCTGATCAACGTCAACAAAGCCAGAGCCCAATAAAGATAAATAAACAGACACATTCCAGTGCTAAAATATGGAAATATAATCTGGAACCCTTTAACAATTCTCTCTAAAACATACCACCTCCAAATCTATATTGATTTGTCATCTTTGGGATCTTTTTTTAGAAATATCTTAATTTGTTATTGCACCCTAACTAAATGCTTTCCTCATGAACTTTCTAGAATGCAAATAATAACTTTTTTATATGCATACATTTGTGTTCTGTGTGAACTGGGGAATATGTGAGGAGGAGACAAAAATTCAGAGGAGTGAGGCATTTTGCACGGTAGGGAAAATGGACGGCTGTGATTCACCATGCAAAGGAGCATGTAGTCTGAATCAGCCGAGGCTGGTAAGCTTTTGTAGAAACCTTCTAGACTTAATTATTGGTTGTTAATCAATTCAGCAATTTGAAGACGGATAATCTCCATCTTGTTTTTCAATTTCCTATTTACAAAGGATAGGATGTTGATAGCTGTCTGTTTGTTTAGATGTGTGTTGTTTTTGAATTTCAAACTGATGAGTTAAGCAGCTCTTGTTATCTTACTCTATAAATTCAGATGTAATTCACTTATTCAATCAATCAAAAACACAGAGTTCTTCATAATTTGCCGTTGATTTGTTAAATGTTCGAAGTGTTGACTTGAGTCTCATAATTAATCAATGAGATTTATTTCCTCGTTTAATTAAGAGATTTACTTTCTTATTTTATATAGTTGATTATATAACCTAAAATACTTTGGGTAGACAAATTAAACATAACTTCATCACCAGGTAAATCTTGATCTTGATGTATTTTGTCAATTTAGTTTATGTAGAAGGTTGTAATTCATTATTATTGTTGAGACAAGTTTACATAGATTATTCATTCCAAGAATTCTTGTTATACATTTTTTCCAACCCTCAACTCTCTTTTCTAGGTTCAACGATATTGAACGAACACACCTCTAAGACTTGTTCCACTTTGGAAGATCCAAATCTAGAATTTTCATATATATAAATGTAACTAATGTATCTCCTTAGAAAAGGATTTCTCCATAATGTCCACGAATGAGGTTTGGTTATCTGTAAAGGGGAGTTGAATGACTAGTATCAAATTGAATAGGGTTGACCTCCAAGGAAGAAAGGTGTAGAATGGTAATTAAATAATAATTGAACTAAATTAATTTAAAAATAAAAAGTCTAGAATGTTGGAGGACGTTTTTCTTTAAACGTCCACACCACGAGGACGAAATATATATATAAGTATAAAGATTCCTGTAGCAAACCCTATCTCCCACCTCTTTTCCTCCTCCTCTCATATCTTGTCCTCCCATCTCTTTCTTTCTTTACTTCCTTTGCTGGTCTTCTTGATCTTGACCAATATTTATTGTACTGCTCTGGTGTTGAGTTGTCAGCCATATAATTTAATTCATGTATCAAAGCTAGAACAAATATTTATCATCAGCTGCTCCTGCTGGTGATTTAGCAATACATACATAATATTTTATCAGTTTATATCAATAGCCAGTTTCATAAAGTGGATCGAAAACATGGGAAGAGGTCACTTCCTTCCGATGAATCGGAGGCGAAAGAGGAAGATCAAATCTTCCCTGTTTACTCATCTCGATCTCAACAAGACACATCTGTTATGATTTCAGCTCTAGCTCAGGTAATTGGAAATACTGACCAAACCCCACTTCAACAAGTGCAAGGAAATCCATTAATCACCTCACAATCCAGCCCTGCAGAAAGCCGATCTCAACCAGCACTGCAAGATCGAGGTATTGTTATATGCTGTTAGCCATGTAATCTTTTTTTCTTTTTTATTCCTCTTTTTGTTCCAATCATATGGTTTTCTTCCAACCCTTTTGTTATATGTTATCAATCTTGCATTCATTTCTCCAAATTAATATAATATTTCTTCAATTTAAGTTATTGTTCTTCCTAATTTGAAATATAATATATATGCATATATATTATCCTATGCAGACATCCATATGTTATTATTGAGCGGATGCCATGCATTTTGCATTACCCCTCTTTGCTTTCTTGTTCACAATAGCATCCACGGGATAATAATATACAGACATCCGAACACGGTGATTCAAGAAAGTACTAAAATTTCAATAATTCAATTTGGTGTTCAAATGATATCGGATTCAGTAGAAATGATTTTTGAATGCATATCTACAAAATAAACAATTTGAATTAGTAAAATACAATATACAGTAGGCTCTACAAGGGTGTTCTTCAAATAATTTGAGAGATGGATTCCTCAATGAAAACTACATATATATATATATTGATCAATTTCAATATACAACTAGTGTTTTTGCTTCTTTTTCAGAAATTAATATCTTTATTCTTGTATTCTAACCAATGCTTTCCTCATTAGGGAATGTGAGGAGACAACAATATAGAGGAGTGAGGCAGAGAAAGTGGGGAAAGTGGGCGGCTGAGATTCGTGATCCGAATAAGGCAGTACGGTTGTGGCTGGGCACTTATGACACGGCTGAGGCTGCTGCACTTGCCTATGATGAAGCAGCTCTCGGGTTCAAAGGAAGCAAGGCTAAGCTTAACTTCCCGGAAAGAGTTCAAGAGAGCTCAGAATTTGGCAACCTCACAATTAACACTCAACAACAACACAACTTGAACAATCCGGAAAATGTTGAAAGAGTTCAAGTTGCAGACCCTGTGGTTCCCAATCCTCCTCATCAGCCTATTTATTGTGCACCATATGTTCAAGGTGGAAGTAACAGCGTAGATTATAATGTTCATCAAGTGCTGCCATCTCATGAGAATTACGCACCGCAAATCTTACCCACCACATCTTCTACATCATCTTCCATGCCATCTCAACAAGAAGAGCTCCGAAGAAAGCAGGTTGGTTCTTCTCGTTCGAGATCGGATCTTCCTAATAAATATAGGAAAGACTTTGAAGGCAGTCACTCAAGATGATAATGATGAGGAGAGCAAAACCTGTGTGAACTTGGGTAATTATAAGTTTGATGTGTGTGTTTTTCTGTTGCTTTATTTTCGTTAATTTCTTTCGGGATTTAAACCCTTTTTGCTATCTACTCAAGTTTAGACCATCAAAAAGTTGGAATGATGAAGGTTAATTTGACAGAAATGTCTTCATGATAAAAACCAAGTTTCATTAAGCTATTAACCATATAAATAAGATGCTGAAAAGGTACCTTGAGAGATGTGGGTCATGGGTCATGTTCATGCATGGCACCAGCAGATTCATGTTAGCAGATGCATGGTAAGCCATGTTGTGTGCATATATACAAAACTGAACGTAATTAAGTTGTCGAATATCACAAAGACGTACCCAGAAACCAAACGGGAATAATTTGATTTCTGGAAAGAAGAAGATATTGCTTTGAAATGAATGAATAATATGTAAGCTAGCTTGGTGGGGACTCTTATAAAACGGTCATCGAATTCGGCAGTGGGTGACAAGATTTTGGAGTTTAAACACGACAACTATATGATTGCTTTACTTTCGGAAAAAGGTCTCATGCTTTTTTCTGCTTCGCGCTCATATACAATCTGACAGCGTTTTTTCTGCCTAACAATCATACACGGTCCCATGATAATATATTCTTCAACATTGTTTTACTATATATGAGATTTACGGGGTAAATTTTCAGAGTGACTGTTTATTAACGACATATTACACTCACGACAATGAAGTCTCCCTCTTTCTTTTTCCTTTTCTTTGACTAAAAACCAAAATCGTATAACCAAAAATGGACAGATGAACACTAAATTGTTAGATGTGTGTTTCAACTTTCACATATTATTTTCTCTTCTTTTTCTCTTTAGGGAAAGGGTCAGTGTTCAACTTTGAAGACATGCACAAATATCAAACGCATGAATGGGACAGTTACAACTAAGTTTCATGAATCATGGATACGACCCGCACCATGTAAATGGACATTTGCTTCTATGATATTCCAATGGTATATAATATGACATAACAGTATCATTCATTGAGAGAGAGAGAGATGACTGAATAAGTGGCAGGCAACTTTGGTCGGAGCCAAAAAGAAATCGGCTGGGAGTTGACTTGAGCTCCAGTCTCCACGCTGTGGGTTGACTTGTGTAAATCAGAGATGACTGTTAAGTGGGATGCAATTTTGATTGGATCAACTGTTGACTTTTGGCCACCGCTTCTTCTGCCTTTCATTTCATGGACGACTCGAACTTCTTTTGTCGGCTCCAATTTTCAAACCTTTCGGCTGTCACAGAATCACTTTCACTTTAACCAGAAGCGATCGCTCTCGTGCACATGCTCCACAGTCCACTTCCTCAACAACTAACATAAGGGTCGTCTGTGGACCGGGCCAGGTCAGACCAGCCCAAAATTATTGTACTTTTTTCCAGACCGGACTTAGTGTCGGGCCGGACCGTATTTGGGCCACAACAGTTTAGCACAGCTACTATCCATTATGGAGAGCCTGCTCATTCATGATGGAAATTCTGTTTATTCAATGAAAGTTTTCTTAAGAGCATGTTTTGATATGTGAACAATTTGCATAACGTAATGCAGTTCTTGTTAGCGTTAGGACTTGATTAACTAAATTTATTCGAGCTAGAATAATCGGGCACATAAAAATCATGAGACAAAGGATCCCCATAACACTGAAAGGTATATATTTCCACCAATGCCAGAATATGACAACATAATAACAAAGGAACAATTGGTACAATAAGCAGGGAAATACTCGTGGAGATCGAACAAATACAGCAGCCGGGCGAACACTGAATGCCGAGAAGAATGTTAACAGAAGCGAAACATATTATATTATGACCCTACAAGTTATCCATCCATAGTCCCCTGAGCCTTCTTCGCATAAGCGCCTTCTAAGCATTCTTTAGCTCTATGGACCTTTGACTGAAGATAAAAGCTTCCGTTCGTGGCATTCTGCTTGAACAAGCTGTCGTACCTCTACAATAAGGGAATTTGTTTCAAGAATGAAATGACTGACATTTCTCTCAGAAGATTTGACACTAACATTTAGATGCAGGGAAAACAACAGAGTTCAAAAATGGATGAATAAAGCAAACCTGCGAGATCTCCTCCCATGATGCATGCTCTGTGACACCTAGAACCTGCCTTGCCTCTGGTTCAGCCATAGTTTTGCTTGCTCTTCTGATATTCTGTACTGCTTCCCGAGCAACACCAGACTTTGAAGCATCTGCATTCAGTGATACCATAAAGAAACTATCTTAAACTATAGGTGGTAAGTATACTTGTGACAACAAAGCAGCAAGAAACCTAAGGATCAATTACACACAGCATGCGTATTCTGTAACTTAAAAGAGTTGAATTTGGGATTGCAAGAAACCATACTTGAGAGTGCCTGACGGTATGCTTGGACGAAAGCCCTGCCCAACACTGCCGAGCCCAATACAATCACATTGGCCAGAATTTTGGCAGCCTGTACACACAAAGAACGGCTTAAGTGAAAATCTCGTTGAATTGTAGGGTGGTGTAAATGGAACAAAATAAAAAGTTTACTGCGATTACAGTGGGGAGGGTGTTTGTGGGGTAAAGTTCGCTTTTGGGCATCATTGTCGGATTGGGTTTCCTCTAAATTCTATCATAGACCTTTCTTCTTTATTCATGTGGACTAGCAGGCTATTGTTTCTTAAGATGTTCTTTATTTTTAGAAGTTTTGGAATGTTAATTAGATATATCATCAGGTGTTTCTTGTAGATGGATGTTCAAGGTCTTATATGCATATTCAATGGACAGCTTGTTCAGGAGGAAAATTCCAAAAACAAAAAACAAAACAAAAAAGCAACTGTCTCGTAAAGGGTCACCAACGGAAACTTATTTACAAGTAAAAGGTTAAAAGGTAAGCAGAAAAAAACTACGAAAGATGGCCTGAAGCTGAAGAAGAAACTAATAAATCTATCATTCAGCAGACATACCATCACTGACGAAGAAGCGAATAAAACCCAGAAATATAGTAATACGGCAATTCCGTCAGGATCCAAGAAACCTACAATAGCACAATGGATATGTAAGATATTGTCGTAATCAAATTACAATTGACTAACTATTAGATAATAGAAACAGAAATACAAAACAATTCTAGCATTAGGGCCATGCCACCATCCTCAGATGACAACATCCCAAAACTTTACGACATAAAACCTTACATCAAGAAACCAAATTTGACAGACCCAAAGACACCCATGAATTGAAAACCATCTTTCCACATTGTTCATCATCAGTATGAGAATTCTGGTTCAACAGTTTTCATACAGTTTCTGGTTACAAAATAACTCAAGCAAGAGACGTCTAGTGTTCTCTGAAGAATTTCTCTTTAAGGAAAAACATTATGCGCAAAGGTCTCAAATACGGAGAATAGCTAGAGAAAAGAGGCAATTATTTTTTAGATGAACCCAAAAAGAAAAGAACAGAAATTGGCCGATATAAGTACATCAACAGAGAGAGAGAGAGAGAGAGAGAGAGAGAGAGACTTACAGATCGAATTTGGTGACGACAGGTCTGGGTTGTGGTTGAAGGAAGAAGGGGTTTAGGGTTTTAGACACGGAGAGGGGTTTTACAGAAACTGAAGCAGAGAAAGGTTGTTGGCATTGAGTGAGAAAGAAGCAAAGGACAACTACAAACTTTGAAAACTCAATTGGGCCTTAAACACCGGGTTGGGTTTTTAAATTCGAATCCGAGTCAATCTCAAGTTAAAAATACTAGAGCTTCAGAAATACTTTTAATATTTTTATTCCTTTAACAAGATAAATTTTTTTTAAAGTTAAAATCTTAACCCCCCCAAAAACTTAGAAAACTCTATTAGTCACGTATGCTTAATTGCTTATTACTACAATAAAACAGAACTTACTAATTAACTTTTAGTCTACTTGTAGGTCTTTTCCAATATCAAAACACTAAAACAAATCTTAAATTCGAATCTCCTTCCAACTCCCCTAATCAAAGAGAAAAAATAGAACATCAATTTTTTTTTTATAGGTGCTATAATTGGAGGGCCGAAGCTTTTAAATAACAACAAAATTCAAGACTCATTTAGAAATAGATAGCATAAGAACTTTCATAATTACGAAACCTTACAACATTGATCCATGAGCTACATCAGCCATTGTTTTGTTTTGGCATTAAGTACATAAGAACTGTCATAATCTAAGCAAGCAGACTTTTGACATTTGAGCCTTACAAAAAAAGTTCGTATGCTATGCTGGTTCTCCCAAAAAGAACCTTCAATTTGATCCATAAACTCTGTACGCTATTAGAATTCTCAAAAACAACCTTCACCAAAAACCCTTGTAAGTTCCACATTCCCACCACCAATGCAACCAATCATTCAAAATCATCGTCAGTTTTCACATGCAGAGGACTTGATGGTGAAACATTTCCTTCATCATCACCCAATGCTTCCTCCTCCTGAGCCTTCTTCCTCCCTCGGGTCCTCGCTGCAACGCCGCCTTGAACCGCAGCTTTCTTCTCACGCTTTGCAACCGGAGCCACTGACTTTTTGCTCTCCTTTGCATCCTCAACAGATTTCACTTGCAGTGGACTTGATGGTGAACCATTTCCTTCATCATCTTCCAATGCTTCCTCCTCTGGAGCCTTCTTCCTTCCTCTGGTCTTTGCTCCAACACCAGCCTGACCAGCAGCTTTCCTCCCGCACTTGGCAACTGGAGCCTCCGACTTATTGCTCTCTTTTGGATCCTCATCAGATTGCACCTGCAGAGGACTCGATGGTGAACCATTTCCTTCATCATCTCCCATTGCTTCCTCTTCCAGGGCCTCCTGACCAACAGCTTTCCTCCCATGCTTTGCAACTGGAGCCACTGACTTGTTGCTCTCTTTAGGATTTCCCAGCTCAGAATCTCCCTCCAAACCATCAGCCTGGACAGCAGGAATTTCATTTTCCTCCCCATCATCCGTCTTTGTTGAGCAATCACCAAGATCAAATTTCACACGTTTGGGGCTCCTTGTGGACTTGTGGGTTGAAGGAGAATTCTGCCCGCCATCATTAACGACTTTTCCTTCAGACATCTGAGTGCTAGCTTCATTGTCGGAATCAGCCATTCCTTCTTCACTCGACTCCTCAGGTGGATCCACATTCGGCTCCTCTTCATTTGTAGATTTTAGAGACTCAATCATATCCATTATCTCTCTATTCACCTATCAGGATCAATCCCACAAGACAACGTAAAATTCCATAAGGTAATGTTTCATTGGATGCCAAGAAGACAAAAGAGGATAATCAAAAGCAATTTTTTTCCTGGAGGCAGTCATCTCTATGATTCCAGGATTTATATCTTATCTTTCCAATAAATTAAAACGAAAATGTACGAATGACAACAAACCTGAGGATTTTGAAGAAAATCAGAGATGTCTGTGGGACAAGAAGGGCAGTTCATGACATTCTTTTGAGATCGAAGAGACCGCCCACCTCTGTTTCTTTCTCTGACAAAACTCTTACCAGCAAAAGCACCTTCTAAACACAACTTGCAAAAGTTATGAGCACAAGGTGTGGTTATTGGTGAAGTCATCACCTGCCGGCAAATTTGGCAGCTGAATTCTGCAGATCAAGACAAATCAACATTAGCATGAAATCTGATATCATATACTATAAGCATGTTAACTATCTCAACAATAAACAAAGTTAATGAATAACCTGTTGGCAGAGTCTAAATTAACTAAGTCCATAGAACAACCATCAACCCAGCGGTCAATAGTCTTTTCTAAATGTCTCAAATCTCCCATATCAAACTTCCTTACCAAAACTATGATTGTGAAGGAAGAAACAATACTGATGAAGTGAGTGTGCTTTCCTGTAGGACTGAAAGGGTGGGGTGAGAGGGAGAGAGAGAGAGAGAGAGAGAGAGAGAGAGAGACCTTTCAAGAGCCTATCTCGGACAGTAGTGTTGTGTGCTTTCCTGATTGCTTTCCTTGACCTCTTTCGATCGTCAGGATTTAATGCTTGAACAGGCTTTTTGCTGACAGGCGCTGGCTTTTTCCATGTCCAGCAGCCATCTTTCTCCTGATAACATTGTACAATATAGTTTATGAAATCAAGATGATAATATCAAAGTGCAGTGACCTACTATGAATATTAATTGTCTACAGCCTAGACAGGGACAAGATGTTCTACGACAGAGGAGCCCCAATGACTACAAAACCAAGAAAATAAAATATTTCAAATCCAGTTACGAAAAACTAAAATAAAATAACTTACAACAAAGTCCCAAGATGGACTTTGCTTCCTCTCTGTTATATCTGTGGCTTGCTTCAGCTCAGGAATAGGAGGTAAGGGTCTAGGTCGATCCCCATGTTCATCACTGCAGTTCAATTTGGAAAGATCAATCAAAAAGGTCTACCAAGGAAGGGGTCATAACAGAAGCTAAAACTTACCTCGTCCATGGTGCAGGTTCATTGTCACATCTGACAAAAAGATACCGGCAGACCTTGAACCCCTAATTGAAAAAAAATATTCAGTAAATCAGTTCAGGAAAGTATAGGAACCCATCAGGCACTTCCACAGTCTGGGATAGCATATATTTATTATTTACCTGAACTCCAACCTTTTTCCAACATTTTTCTATTCTGTAGCATCCATCATACCGCACACCTTTCTCAGGGGCATAAGAGGAGCGCTTCTCCTTGTGAGACCTAATAATCAAATGGAAGGGAATAGGTTATGCTCAATGGAAAATGTTTAAACACAATAACAAACAATTGATACCAAGACATAAGACACATAATTTGAGAATTTGACTCATCTAAACAAATCATATAGGATCAGCCGATGTTAAATCAGCCAAAACATAAATGGTCATTCAAACTAGCCCTCAAATAACAGATGAACTTAAGAAAAAAAATCAAAAGTCATTGACCAAGTCTTAACACAGTATATCTAACGGCCAAAGTACAAAAGACCAAAAAAAATTACAATAAGTTGTGGACATCCATGATATTATGAAGAAAAGTCACTTGCGGAGAGACAGATATGCAGAGAGAGAGAGAGAGAGAGAGAGAGAGAGAGAGAGAGAGAGAGAGAGAGTATGTGTTTAGAACATGGATATTTACCTTACCACTCGAACAGGATAACCTTTCAAGCAACTAACTTGGAGAGCCTTGTTATATTTGTCAAATGTCTGGTCAAAAGATTGTTCCTTGTTTGTTCGCTTATTCCCACTCAAATCCCTTCCACCACTGACATGCACATCCATGTAAACAAGGCAGCAAAAGTAAATAAGGGAAACCAGTGAATAAAGAGAGATTAATTGATCATAAACATAAGATGCCTGGTGAGAAAAGAGACCAAAAGATAAAATATGAAAACTTCTCTATGTAGGAACAGGAGCTGGATACAAAAACAACACAATAATTTATATCAATTGTGCACAATATGTGAACATAATAAATACTTGAATTGGAGCCGAAAACCATGGCAATGGCTGATCTTATATGAACAACTAGAACATAGAGGGTTTTACCAATGTTATCATGGTACAAAATAAAGAACGTCAAAAACCTTCAAGATAAATGAAATAGAAGGCACAATTTAAGTGGAGGATCAAGTGACAAACCTTCCAGTGTATAAGAACCACTCTCCATGATCCTCATCATCAAGGTACCCACCTGAAAGCACAACTGACTGTGCACCATGATTAGACTGTCCAGCTATACCAGAAACATGGGGAAAGTGTACACCCCATTGTCTACATTCCAGCCTATCCTCCCAACTTTCCCCAACCAGCACACCTCGATTTCTCTCTGGATCATTTTCAGCAGGAATAGGTCCAAAGTGATCTGATGGAATAGTGACAAATATCTTGCCACTGGCAGCATTTGCTTTTCCAGTCTTCTGAGCCCGGTCTGTAGTGTAGGCTTTGTCAGGCCTGTCTTGGTTTTGTATAAACTGATAAATCTTAGCAGGACCCCCAGTAACATTTGATTTTGACACCTTAGCCATACGGATGGCAACTACAAGTGAAGAGTTGATGCGGGGTTGACTTGCCATTTTGGGAGGAATGGCATTGCGGCACTTTGCACAAGTACGCTTCCCTTGTCCAACCCATTTCTGGAAGCACTTCAGGCAGAAATTGTGTCCACATGGTGTCTGGAAACGAAAGCATACAACAATTTTTTATTAACATGATTTAACTATATCAGTTCAACAATCTACTAATTCTCCTCTGCTGTTTCATAGGCAATGACACAAACATTATGAATACAGACCACATTCACAAATTCTAGATCCCATTTTCCTACCCAAGCAGTTTCTTAGTTTATTGAATAAATGTTAACCAGATCGCCCATTCAAGCCCCATGCAGGATAATATGGGAATGAACAAACTATGTGGACCAGCGAGGATGTCAAATGGTCAGTAAAAAGATTGAATACAGATGGTAGACTCCTTTTGCATTAGTTGGAGCATTAGTAAAGTACATCATGAAGATATTTGAAAACTCAAATTTCAAAAAAATAAAGTAATGAGTGCCAAAAAAGAAATCTAAAAAATAATAAGAACTGCTACACTAAGAACAAAAAAGGTAGAGCGCCATCAAAGGAAAACATAAAGTAAATGATAGGGCCACATTACCCTAATTACAGGATCAGACGGAACAAAAGGCAATTTCACAAAATAAACTAATCAATTCCACATTTGGGCCTATTTAAGGAACCAAGTTGGAGAAGCTACAGAGATGAAAGAAATTTGGGGATATCCGACTAAAATTAAAGCATCAGAAACATAAATAGCGAAAAAAAAACATTTTAAAGAAGAAAAACTTTTAGAAAAAAGTAATAATCAACCCCAAAAGCGGAAGAATACAAAATGAGAGAAAACAAGCTCATCTCATCACGATTTCTCAGGAACATGTTTAATCAGTCGCAGAACAAGGACGACGAGTCCAAGATATATAAAAATAAAAAGAATTACAATAATATTTGTGCCAAAAAGCCCTCACACCAACTCGAATACCCAAAACAAGTTTAAGAATAATCAAAATTTCCATTGAAGAAACCAGAAATTAAATTAAATAATCAGAGGAAACAAAATGAAATGACACTAAGACGATCTGGCAAACGACAATAAAATTTTGGCAAAGAAAAAGGAACAGCAAACGAAGTGTCGTTCATAAAAATAAGCAGTGAATCTAGCACTACATCCAGAGAAGAACCAACACTATCTATCAGCATCCAAACACACCACAACATAAACAAATATTTTCTAAAAATTAAGAAAATAAAAAATAAGAAGAAGAATAAGACGAATCGTACGAACCGTAACAGGTCTCTCCGGTAGCTGCATGCAGAAGCAACAGTAGAAAATTTTATCCAGAACATCCAAGACGTCCCTCCCTCCCTTCTGACGACCTCCGTCGTCTTCGTCCACTTCAGCTTTGCCGCTCAACAGCTCCTGTCGCTTCTTCGCCTTCTCCTGCTCCGTCAACGACTCGTCATTTTCGATCGCCCGGATCGCCGCGACCAACTCGCCGGAGCCGGCGGAGTTCACGGCGGGTGCGGCCGGAGATTCGCCGGAGAACGTCGTGCAGTCTGGGCACTCCCACTGGAGAGTGGATGCCAGGCTTTCGGGTCGGGTCACGAGGCAGGCCACGTGCCAGGGCGTGACGCAGGTCTTGCAGGTGAGCTTGTCCTCGTCCGACGGTTTCGTCTTGCAGAGCATGCAGACGCCGTCGCCATCGCACGGCAGATGGCTAACGTACGCCATGGAGGACTGTACGATAAGGACAGGGAAGTTAAAATGCGCCTGAGAGTAAGAGACTTAAGGACAATGTGAGGGAAAGACGTTGGAGGAGCGATGGATTTGGAAAGACTCGGAATGTATATATTAGAGGGAGATTGAGGGACGGCGGGTTATTGAAATGTGTTGGAGTGGTTTTGAAATTTTGGAGGTAATCTGGTGTGCCGCGGTCTACAGAAGTTGATACGTGTCAATCATGGAATGGTGCACGTTGGTAGAAGTCAAATAAAAGTGTTTTTGTTGACTGATTTCAAATTTTGGTGCCAAATGTCGATCCCGCTTCCGACTTGTTTGAGTGCGCTTCGCCTGTACGATCCTGGCCAGGTTTTCCCACATACAAATAATAAAATACAATTTCCTTTTACGAAAAATAAAATTACATAATGATTTAATTATATTTTAGTGCAGTAATGACGAATCTACCCATGATTTCTTCGTGCCTTTATTGTTCTGCCATGAAGTTTCTTTGTTATATATTACTTGTTTTTATAAAACAAAAGCTAAAAAAAGACATTGGGATGACAAAATACACCAAAGATTAAATTTGTTTGAAAACTATATATTTGGAATTTTAAGGTTTATTTAAAATTATTGAGTAAGTTGCATTATGTACATATTGTGATTCATGTTTTGCACGGAAAAAATAGTTCACTTAGGCCATCTCCAAATCATGAGGCTAAACCCAAAAAAATTCAAATTTTAGCTCAATTTATTTTCCAACCTAAGAAAATTAAGGGGTTAAATTTGGGAAAACCCAAATTTGAGGTCAAATACCAGTCCAGCTATTGCCTTGACTAAAAAACTTTTGAATGTTTCATCATTTATGCTTTTTTGCTTTATATATATATGATAAATCTTTATATCAACAAAATAACGATCATTTTTTGTTAATGTTAATAATTATTGATTATTCGATAAATTTAATCAATGTAATGAATACGTGTAAACATTCAAAAGTATACTTGTTATTGTGTATGTCATTCATTTAGTTCGATTTTTCTAAAACAAAATTGAAGCATAAGGAACCTTACTTATGCCTGTACTGAAGTTGATGTTAGCTTCTTCTTTATTATATGTGATGGAAAAGTCTCCTTTATTTATTGTTAATAAGAGAATGAAGCATAAGGAACAAAATACATTGAATCGTGGATGAAGGTAATCGATATTCTTAACTAACAATTACTGCACATGACTTCATAATTGCCTTAATTTTGCAAACTAACATTTAGGCCATCTCCAACCATGCGCTATATCCCAAATATAGTCTTAAAATAATGCAAAACTCATCTCCAGCCATGGGCTAACCAAAATTTTGACCAAATTTGAAGGGCCACATGTGTCCCTTTAGCCCTCAAACTGGACTAAATGTAGCTCAGCTTTGGCCTAGGCCAAATTTGTAGTGTGGCTCATCCATGCGCTTTTCAACAGTCAACATTGATAAATATAGATTTTTAAAAGCCTTTTGAATGTTTCAATTCGTAGTATTTAAGAAAAAAATATGAAAAATTGTTGGCAATGACGTTGGAGGTCAGACCTATCCACTCCATTTTTTCTTTTTCTTTTTAAATAATAAATGTGGTCAACTTTTCAAGTGTTGTTTAAAAACAATTATAAAAAAGTATTGTTCATGAAACCCATCCTTTTTTGAGCATTAGAAAAAACAAAAGGGAATTACTTTTGAAATGGCACTGTGGTAGTTAAAGAGCTTGCACATGGGCATTATTGGAAATCAAAGGTGCATATTTTTTTTTTGTCATTGCACCTTAGTAATTTAGTTATATTTATCTTCTAAAATGGAAAAGTTAAATGCATTACTCAAAAAGTCCATCTTCTGTATCTTAAAAGTGCCACTTAAAGCAATCCAACCAAATCCCCGGATTTGCGAGAGCAATTAATGGTGGTCAGCAGCTGGGTTGTTGTGACCAATATCTACTATTTTTTTATAAGTGTTACTAAATCAACTCTAAAATTAATTTAGTATATTATATGATTTAAGTACATTATAATATTTAAATTAAAATATAAAATTAATTAAGTACACCATATTTAACTATCAAAAATACATTTAGTATACCCTACACTTTTATCACACAACACCAAACTCGTTCGAGAATTTGCTATCAAACACTATCAAACTACCAAACCCACCTTGTTGTGTTCTGGTACCTCCGTGGATTTGTTTCTATCGCTCCAAATTGAATATATGATTGTGTTTAGACATGTTTTAGTTATTTTTATTTTATTTTCCCTATTGCTTTTCCTGGGACATTGAGCACACGAGAAACACAAATCAATTTAGACTAAATTCCAATATGCAATCGACCCATCTAAGATCTTTAGCCACAAGCTTGTTCATATTATTAACAATCGGCCAAAAGAAAAGTTTGTTGACCCAAAAGCCGTTATCTTCCTTTAAAAAAAATTGGTGTCAGGCAAATCAACTACATATGAGGGAAGTTGTACCTCTTTTTCAATAGCCAATACACCAAATATCATATTCAGTGAAGTTGCATTTCCTCCATTCTACGACGATGATGTGGTGGACGGTATTGTTGTCCAGTGAAAGACTAAGGGGTTAGGCTAAAGACGATAAAACTATGGCGATTGTTTGATTAGGGTTAAATATAATAAGTGATGTACTTATTAAAATTATATTTGTTTCGCAATTAAATAATTCTTTTTAGTCATTTTATATTATGATAAATTAGTAATTTAATAAAAATTTAATATTAAAATATACTCGATTAATTTTAAGATTCATTTACCAGAACTCTTTTTTATTATTCACCAAAACAACACCATCATTATCAGCTTCTTGACTTTTTTTTCACCTAATATGCGTTGTCAAATCACACGTGTCTTCATTTTTCTGTTTGGTCAAGGAGTTATGGCTACTGTGGCAAGGATAAGAAGAAGGTTTTTCAGTTTTCAGTTTTTATGTTTATTTTTTAAGTGAATATTTGAAAGGTGGAAATTAAAAATAATATAAAAATATTATTTTGTCTTTATATTTAATATAAAAGATAATAAAATTAAAGATAGGATCATTGGTCTTAACGAAATTAGAGTTGAAAGATTATATGAACGATTTCGAAAATTGAGAGACTAAAATGTAAATCGAGTCAAAATTTAATGACCATTAAACCTAAAAACCCTTTTAAAAAATAAAAAATTACTTTTATTCTTAATTATAATTTTTGTTGCAGTTCAAAAATAGTCTTCTTCTTTTTTTATATGAGAGAATGGAAGTTACAAATAAAAGCCTACAGTGCATCTTAAAAATAAAAAATGCTATTGATGGAGGAGAACGGATCCAAACATGCCTGTTCTATTTGTGATTAAAACTTAAATTTTTTTTTTTTAAATGACATGATTAAAATGAAACATACATAAAAAGCATGTCAATCTTGTGCACAAGCATTACACGTATCAAAATTATAATATGATACTGAATTGTGAGAAATTCTTGTCTATTGCATTTTCTATTGGAGCATCGACCATGTATTCTCAGTGGACCATGTGGTTTTCGGCGACAGGGGATAAGATGGCATCGAATCTGATACATGTATATTCTCCAAGTAATAAAGAAATAGTTCCCATTCTGCATAGAAACTAGTGACAAAATGTAGAGCTAGGCATGGGTAGTTTTGAATATTTTTTATCCAGAGACTCAAATTTCCCCATTATCAATAGTGGATATTAATATAAAACTATACATTTTTTGGAATAAAACTTTTCAGGTCCAAGATATTATCTTAAACCCAATCTCTCTAAACCCACCAAAGTTTGTCCACTTTTCTGTCTGTCTCCTATTCCCCTGGCCTGACCTGACCCTATTAAAAGTTCTGAAAAGGACAAAAACAGCACGCAAACATAAAACAGAGAAAATGGTTTATGCATGCTCATTGGGCAAGTCCAAATCCTACGCATTGAAACTGAGAAATAAACAGCAAAAATCCACACCTTGTTAAGCATGCATTTTGGGAGAGATTTGCTTGAGTGGAGCAGCTTTCTGAATTGTCGCCGAAGGAGATGAGCCCAATAGTATCCGAGCATCCAAACGTGGAGTGGTTCTTGCACGCGGTGAATAAGTCCTAGTTACTACTGTTGGCTTTGCCCTGGTTGATCTTTGGCGCTTATAAATTGATGGAAGGGGAAGAAGCTTGCTGGGTCCAGGTGGGCTCTCTGGTGTTTGATACTTCCTTTTCTTTTCCAACAGCGCCCACAACAGCTTCTCATCGTTTGGTTGTTCTTTCTCCATGCCTAGAAACTTCGCATGAACAAAAAAAAAAAACAGAGAGGACATAGTAGATTTAAGTATGCATCTCACAGAGTTAAGGGTTTTTAGTAGCTAATAAGGGCTAAATGGTGTGAAAAATGTTAAACAACTACATTAGTAACCAATCATATGATGCGACAGTTGAGATGTACTTATTACATCAATTATTATGACGAACAACATGCTAGTTTCAAAATTATGAAATCAACTAATATGGTTAACAAACATAATGCTTCTAGCTTTACTCAAATTCACTAAGTAATTATTAGTTAACTAGATTAGATGTCATCTTCTAATGTGTCACTGCAACTAATAGGAGCAATAGTGCATATCCAACATTGAAATCTCAAATGCAACAAAGACAAGGGCTGGTACCTTGTGTGGAGCAAAAGCCTTGGTTACTTTGGCAGAAGAAGCCTTATTGGGCTCAGGCAGCAACTTGAGACACTCCTTCAATTTGCTCACATTGTCCTCTGCTTCACGGAGCCTACTCAAAGCCTCAAATTTGCTCGCTTCTGCAACCGAGGCCTTGTTCCTCGCCGCCTCCAACTCAACCCTCACCTCTCTCGCTGCCATTGCCATCTCCTTCACCAAGCCCACTAACCTCACACAACCCCCATCACTCAAATCAGCCTTAACACCCTCCACGTACTCTACCATGGGATCACACATCTGCGCGCCCAAATCCTGCAAAAGCTCCTCCACATCGCTCTCCACCGAGCCCAGCACCGCACCCACTTCGTGAAACGCTGCTCGGAGGAGCTTCAATACTGAAATTCGAAAGGTCTGGTGGTCAACGCGGTCAACGGTGGATAGATAATCGATCGCTCTGTGGAAGAACTTGTGGAGGTAAAGTCGACGGTGAGTTAGGGTTTGGACCATGTGGCTCTGGCGAGCGTTGACTTGAGTCTCGATTCGTTTGAGAATCCGGATCAGCTGAATCAGCTGATCTTTTTGCTTCTCCATTACGAGCTTGCCTGCCATGGCGGCCTTGGCAGCGCAGATCTCTTCTTTCACAGAGAGACGGTTCCGATCCGATGATCCAGATCCGAAACTCTGCGATTAATTTAAATTAGATTTTGTTAAAAAAAATAAGAAAAAGAAGGTGACGTTGCGATGGAATTGTTTTTTAAATTGAAACCTGGCGATGAGAATCGGTGTTTGCTGGGATGATAATGGTCGTGAATCGGTCCTCGTTCGCCATCTCCACCGTCTTGAGACCTACAAGCTTCATCAATGGAATTGCGAGAGAGGCGAAGACCTCTTCCGCCTCCATGATTATACAAAACAATGTAATTGCGATTAATTTCAGAAATATATGTATCAGTTTGAATTCACACGAAATTGAAAATTTGAGAGAAATTAGATATATATACTTGGAAGAGACCGATTCCGATCTGAGATTTGAGCTGGTGGAACGCGATCTTCATTTGCTCGTGGCCTGAGACGACTCTTCTGAGTTTTGACCGGAGCTCCGGCGCAGAAGTCTCAGATAATCTCCTATGGCTTCCCATGATTTGGCGGGAATCTCATCACACTGAGTTTGAAGGGAATTTATTTTTAAACTTTTGAATTTAAGCGCCGCTTTTTTGTTTTGGTTTATGCCAAACGTCCGTCGTTTTGTCACGTTTGAAATAAGCGCCAAAGTGACTCGTCCTCCTGTCGGTTCGCTGTCGTTTCTTGGAGAACATTGTCGTCTTCTGCACCCGGGGCTGCTATTTTATGGGCTGAAACGGATTTTGCCACCAGCCCATCCTAGTTTGTAACAGAATTATTGGCTTCGTGAGTCAACATGACCCATCCCACATAAAAAGTATAAGTCAACTTTTATTGCCGAAGTCGTATTTACAATCCATACATTGGGCCCTACCCTCACACCCCTTATCCTAATTTAAAATCATCATTTCACTCCGCCCTAAGAGCAACTCCAGCAATGAGCTGAGCCCAAGGCTGGTGGGGGGGAAAAAAAACTCGTTCCAGTGGTGAGCCCAAGCTCGGGCTGGGAGTGGGTCCTACCAAGTCGGGCTGGCCTGAAGGCCAGTTCAGCCGGAGATGAAGCCCGCATGTTGTGAGGTCAGCGCGACGCCATCTTCAACGGAAAGAAGCCACGTGTCACACCCCAGCTCTTCGATCTGCTTCACCGAATCCAATCCAACAGCTGGTATTTTTTGGGCAACAAAATTATGAAAAAAAAAATTCTAAAAAATTCTGATTTTTTTTTTCTATAAATACCTATCAATACCATTCACTTTCAATACCAATCCTCATACATTTCATTATACTTCTACTATTATTCACTCTTTACTCAACATTTTTCTCTCTTTCACCTTGTATTTTTATTTCTTATTTTTATGGTTTCTTCTATCGAAATCGAAGGGGCTTGGAGCACCATGGAAGATGTTTCCTTGTGTGAGGCTTGACTCCAAATTTGTCATCGTCCCGTGTCCAGCAATGAGATGAAATTTTTTCATATGTAGAAAAAAATTCATGCCAAATTTTGTGAAAAAATTCCGGGGTCTACTCGTACGGAGATGACATTATCTAGCAGGTGGAAAATTCTCAATAAAGAGTTGGGAAAATGGAGAGATGCCTTGGCAAAAGCGATGGACAACTATATAAGCGGAGAAAATCGTACTAACGAGGTAAGTATTTTATAATTTTTGTTTTATTAAGTTTAATCTCCTAATATATATATTTTGTTAATATTTATTGCATTTTCAATATTTTGTTAATATTTCTTGTATTTTAAATATTTTGTTAATATTTCTTGCATTTTAAATATTTTGTTAATATTTCTTGCATTTTCAATATTTTGTTAATATTTCTTGTATTTTCAATATGTTGTTAATATTTCTTGCATTTCCAATTGTTTCTTAATTTTTCTTGTACTTCTAATTTATTTGTAAGGTTAATTGCATTTCCATTATTATTTTTTTTGTTACTTGCATATTCAATATATTTTAAATATTTATTGCATTTCCATTTTTTTGTTAAATAGATTATTCAAGCACAGATGTGGTTCGATGCAACCAGGGGTAGCAAAAAAAGTTTCAACCATCATGAATGTTGGGAGGTGGTGAAATCTTGCAAACGCTTCATAATTATTCCGACGGGTCCCATCGTTGTGTTCAACGAGACGCCACTCCGTGATTCAATGACATCGGATTCACCTCTCAATTCCTCTATGAGTCAAGACTCACCCATCGAAAAGGAGCCGATGCCCATTGGTTGAAAGGCTGCGAAGGCAAATAAAATGGATAATTCAAGTAATAATAATTTAAAGTTTTTGGAGGAAATTGCAAGGAAAAAGGGCATAATAATTGAAATGGAGCAGAAACAGCAGGATAACGAGTTGGGCCTTCAACCCGAGTATGCACGAGAAAGGGAGTATTTGTGCAAAAAAGATATGGACAAGACGGATCAGGAAACCATGACGATGGATACAAGCCATAAGTCCCCTGAAACAAAACAATTTTGGAAGCTAGAACGAAGGGATGTTATGAGAAGAAGACTTTTCCAGGATGATGGGCCTAGCAACATGGATTGGTTAAATGATGGAAACCATTAAATTAGTTAGCATACCTTTTATGTATTTGTATTTTTCATGTTTTCTATTAAATTTGTTGTAATTCATATATTTTATTTTAGTAGTAGTAATTCTTAATGACTTGTATTGGATTTCTTTATTTAATAAACAAAGCATTCAATAAAATACCTTTTTATTCAACATATTCCATACTTCAAACAAAACAAAATTAAAATAAATAAAAAACTACAAACAAGGCACAATAATAATAACAAACCACAACCAAACCATAATAAATAAAAATACAACACAACCTAACCATAACTAAATAAAACATAACCAAAGCATCTATGCTCCATCATTCATCTTCATTGCCTTTCACCGCCCATATATGCTCCATCAAGTGAACTTGACGCATTTCATGAATATACGAAGATTGCATCTCTGTATATCGATCTATCATCCGGGTCATGAAACGACTATCCCTCACCAATGGTTCCGGCTCAAACGGTTCTCCACTTGGCCCCATGGGCCTTTCATAAATTCGTGTCTAGGCCTTGTTCATTGGATCTGGTTCGTAGACCTCTAAAGCATCATAATCATACTCATCCTCCACAATTATATTATGGAGGATAATGCAAGTCATCATAATGCTTCTGAGGATCTCCTCATCAAACATACGGGCCGCACCTCGAATAATCAACCACCGAGCTTGAAGGATGCCAAAACACTTTTTGACATCTTTCCTGTATCCTTCTTGATAGGTAGCAAATAATTTTTACTTCTGGGATCGGGAATTTGGAATGGATTTGACAAAAGTGGTCCACCTCGGGTAGATGCCGTCAGCTAGATAATACCCCGTCTGGTACATTCTATTGTTGACTTGATAGGTGATATTGGGGCCCTGGCCTCTCAATACATCGTTGAAGACCGGGGATTGACCCCGCACGTTGAGGTCATTTTGGGATCTTGCAACTCCAAAGAAGGCATGTCAAACCCATGTGTCGAAGCCAGCAATGGCTTCAAGGATGATACTTTTTTGGCCTTTTCTATTTCCGTAATCACCTTGCAAGACAGTTGGGCAATTCTTCCATTGCCAGTGCATGCAGTCGATGCTACCAATCATTCCTGAAAATCCTCGAGCTTCGGCTATTTGTAGAAGCCGTTGGAGGTCCCTGGGAGTAGGTCTACGCAGGTAGTCCCTAGTGTATAGAGTTTCAACTGCTTGACAAAATCTTACCAAAGCCTCCAATGTAGTGGACTTCCCCATCCGGGTAATCTCATCCACCTGATCAGCAGATGCTCCATATGCCAACATTCATATAACAGCTGTAAGCTTTTGCTCCGGAAGAAGCCCCAAAATTCCAGCAGCATCACACTTTTGAACAAAGTATGCATCATAATTGCAAATATCATGCATGGCTTTATTGAACAGATAGAGTTGCATTCTAAATCGCCTTCATCAGAGTACAAAGAAGTTGGGATAAAATAATCTTCCAAAAGATTCTTACCCCGAGAATGCCTATGTCTGTCCACATTCCGGCGGCGACCTTGGTTCTCTTCATCTTGCAAAGCCACTGCTATGACAACTTGTTCATGGACTTGTCTCTGCAACTCATTGATTTCATCTGCTCTGCGGTTTCTCTCATTTGTTTCTCGCTCTTGCCTCTCCAAGCATCTCCTAAAATCTTCCATTGAGAATGAATGGAGTATCAATTCTAAACTCTGAGAAATGAAAATATAGAAAGATGTGGTGTGAGAGTTATGAGCTGAGCCTCTGGTTTTATAGAAAATTTTGGCAAGATAGACATGCCACATGGCTTGATTTGATTGGATGAAAATCTTATCTGAAATTTGAAATTCATCTGAAATTTGAACCCAAAAATTTATTTGAATTTTGAATTTTGAAATTCATCTGAAATTTGAACCCAAAAATCTTATCCGGAAATTTTATCCGATTATGAATAGTCTTGATACGTAGGAACCCGAAAATCTTATCCGAAAATATTATCCAAATTAATTATTTTCATTAAAAACTTTGTGAAAAAAATAAAAAAATGAATAGTAATTGCCCTTAGCCATGGCAATGGGTGGAGACACAAAATACTATTTGCAAGGGCAACTACTATTCACGTGAATAGTGGCTGCCCTAGCTCCCCCTTGCCATGGCTAAGGGCAAATGGGTGGAGTTGCTCTAAGTTAAAATCATCACATACACGAAGAATTGGTAGTCCATCTTCAATGGTTGGAGCTCTAAAAGAGGTTGATAAAGCCTAATTTAGACCTTCAATGGAATTTTTGGGGCTCTTAAGGCCATCTTCAACTATGTTTGGGCTAAATTCAAATTTTCACCCTTCAAAATACAACTATTCATGTATTTTTAGGACTCAAATTTTTTTTTCCTCCAACCTTGTAGACTCATAATTTGAGTATGCAACTTTATTAAATTATTTAAGGATAATTAACCCCTAAATTTTTTTTTCTTGTTAAATTTTCTTGACATTTTTTTTATTTCAACACTGGTGATTTAATTTTCTAAACATTTTAACCAAAAAAAATTAAAATTCTAAAATATAATAGAATTTCACTTTTTTTTAAAAAAAAAAAACTGCAAATCAGATTTGTTTTGAAAATATAGCCGCTGCCCAACAAGATTGAAATGTGCACCAACTTTATTTGCATACCCAAACAGAAATGTCAGCGAGCCCAGCAAGGTTAGTCATCACGGGGCTTCTAGCCAAGAAATAAATAAATAAAAAAAGAAGATTTTGGGCCTAGAAAAAAATTGAGTTCAAGCAATATTGGAACTAGAATTCCACCACAAATTTGAGAATTTTCAAATTTCCACCCCCCAAAATACATGGGTTGGAGAAATTTTTTGGACTCAAAACTCAAAATTTGAGTTTCCACTCTTTGGGTTGGAGATGGTCTAAGGCATCTCTCTCATAGTGAGAGGCTCCATATCCTGGGCTCTATATTAGGGGTTTGTTTTTTTATTTTTATTTTTTATAATGATGTAATATAATTTAGGTGCTATTTTTGTTTTTTTGTTAACTTATTGATGTTATTTTTTTGTGTGAACATTTCAACTTAAACAAAAATAAAAAATTGGACAAGATTCAACATGGTTATAACACCCAAAAAAAAAAAAAACCAATGAGCCAAGCGTGTTGCTATTGGTCAAATGATTTTTTAAAAAATAGAAAAACTGGTTAGCAACCATCTTTTGCGAGAAAGGATCCGGAAGTCGCAAGGGGCGTCATCAACATAGCAAGTGGGCTAAAGCTTTTCTTCCATATGGGTCCCATTGAGTTTCAAGAGTTTCAACCATATCCATACATTTAAGTTCAGCTCCGATGAAGCTCAAGGATTTAGGGCCTCAAAATTGGACAATTGGGGATTTTTTTGTTGCATGAGTTTACATTTATAGGAGCCCAAAGGTGGAGCAGCCCGCTTTAAAGCCTCCATTGGGGATGACCTTAGTTGGTATAGATTTCATCTCAATCAATAGTTCACAATCGTTAATAACGTCAGTGAGTCTATGTAACTTTTTTTAAGGGAGAGGTTATAATAAGGAGTTTAAAGTGATGAGGCTATTTGAGAAGACCAATCCCACCATCAAAACATTTAAAATGTTTAAGTCCCATGATTTCTTTACATTTGTCATCAACGTAAAAAATGTTTTTATTTTTATTTTATACATACCTAGCATTTTTTATTATTATTATTCTCATACATATAAATAAAATTAATCTCATATGAATAGTAATTTTCTTTGGATTGCCATGGTAATGGGTAGAAAAGCAAAACAAAAAAGAGTAGGGCAATGACTATTTACATGAATAGTGTATGCCCTTACCCTTTGTCATGACACCATAGGTGAAAGTGCTCTGAAAAACACGCATACAATTACACATTCCATTTACAAGCACATTAGATTTTTATCATTGTAGATTAGTAAAAACTGTTAAATATAGCTAACTTTTGAAACATCAGAACACAAAGATCCTAAATAAGATTCATCCATATAACTGTCTCCGTTCTAAGTTCTAACCTAAAGTACATAAAACCCACTAGTTAATTTCCTCAAATTCTCTCTTTCTTCAAAGTCATATCGAGGGGCATGCACTTTGATCAGTAGGGTAGGTGATCACGGCCACCACCGTCACCACCAGAGGCAGAGCTAGAGGCCGTGGCATTGTTACGCTCAGTGTGACAAAGCTGCCGGACCTTGGTGGGAACATACCAAATGGAGAGGCGGGGATGAGAATTGAAGATGGCATCAATGTCCCAGCCTTGGCCTGCTGCGATGGCCACAAGAGGCTTGTAACATGCATGTCTCCAGGCCCCCACATTTTCGCCTCTCTCCTTAAAAACTCTCCTCAGTGCATTGGAGGCCTCCTCGTCCAAGCAATGCAGCGCATAGCAATGCACGTAGTGTCGCATCTTGGGCTTGTTGATGTAGCTTGCCCCTGCCTTTTTTGCAAACCTAAACACTTGGTTTGTTACCTGCACAATAATTCATGTTCACACAACCAAAATACAACAATTCACTTGTCATGGTCACAAGATAAATTATTCATTATTTATAAATATCGGATACTTAAAGGTGGTGACTTTCACACTCCAATTTTATCGATTTACACTTTTCTATTTTTTTTTTTACCTTGGAAAATAAAAGTAGATGATAAATCATCAAAATATAACAAAGTGCGGAGTGCAAACGAACAAAACGTGAGTGTGAAAATCTCTTTCTTTATTAAGCTAACCAATTATCCAATTATACGTCATATTAACATCATTATTGGAATCACTATATATTTCTAACAAACCAGATCAAATTTAGACCAAAGTCGGATTAAAATATGATCTTATTCACAAACCCAATTTTTTTTTATTTTTTTTATAAATTTATTGTGAACTTACTCTGCCACATAATCAATGAAAAATTCAGACCCGGTCCTAGCTCAAACATTATATTGATGCTGTCAGCAGTCTGTTCCAATTGAAAGTGTCGGGCCACTAGATTGTAATGTTTGTACTTGCGGAAATGGGTCCACATTGACCAGGTATGATAGTCCACGCGACAAGTTACTATTAGTATTTACTATTTACCACAGTATAAATCAGCGTATGCATTTAGGCTATGAAGACGGGAAATTGGGTAAACTCCGTACCTTGGTTGGACATTTTTCACCGCGCTCCTTTGCAATGTTTTGGACCTGGATCAAGAAATCACGGCACTGCTCGTAGAGATGGAAGAGGTAATCTAGGCCGTTCTTTTTGCCACGTGCCACCTCCCCAGGCTCAGTCACAATGAACGGGTGCTCCCTCTGTCTCTCGCTCAGCAACCCCCCTCCTCCCCCGTTCCCGTGCCCATTCATGTCGTCCAAGTCGTTGTCGTCCCCGTTGTCCACACCCTCATTATGATCATTATTATTATGCCCCCTTCTTATGCCATTGAAATTCCTATATTGCCCCTTCCTCGTCCTTCGCTGCTTCTTCCGCTTCTCCCCTGCCGCCGCCGCCACCACTTCCCAGGCGGCCCCTCCGCCGCTCCCCACCATCTCCTTCTCTTGTTGCACCGGCTCCTCCGACAACCCTACAATCCCATGCACCCCATGTCATATACATACATATTAAATATGTTTTATGATGAAATATGGTAATAATTAAATAGTTTGACATGTTATATTATTAAATAAAAATTAGTTTTTTGTTCGATTCATATAAAAA
The DNA here is from genome assembly GCF_000346465.2 of Prunus persica. Classification (NCBI taxonomy): domain Eukaryota; kingdom Viridiplantae; phylum Streptophyta; class Magnoliopsida; order Rosales; family Rosaceae; genus Prunus; species Prunus persica. The sequence goes on along the minus strand of NC_034013.1, from coordinate 13,112,109 downwards.
AAATGTTTTGTGATGAAATATTGTAACAAATTAAGATTAAATAATTTTACATCTTATGATGAAATATTGCGTGTATAATTTTATGCTAACATGTAAATTGTCATTCTAGGAATTCATGTAATAGTGACTAACGAACCTTCTTGGGAGAGAGCATCTAGGGCATTGGTGGTGGTGTCGCCGGAGAAGGTGTGGCGCCGCCTCGAGTCCTCGTCATCGAGGCGACGACGCTCTGCTCTGACGGCGGCTTTGATACCGTACCTCTCACCCACAAGCAAATCCCACCTGAATATCTGAGAGAGGCTACTCATCATGTCGTCAAGCTCACCGTCCCTCATATCCAAAAGGGTGTTCACAGTAAAGCCGAGCTCGGCTATCTTCGCTGCCGTGTAGTATCTGACCCCATAAGCCTGGAACAAGTCCTCAAGCCCTCCGAGCTCTCTCTGCGGCCTCACAGCAGCGTAAGCCGCAGCTGCAGCGGCAGCTTGAGGCGTCACGGCGGCTTCTAGCTGAGCCCGGCTCGGCGGAACAACCATGCCTCGTAGGTCCCACTTGAAGAGGCTCGCTGAGAAGGCGTCTGGATCCATATTTTCCCAGAGTTTCAAAACCACACACAGATGAAGACCACAGCTTCTTCTCTAGCTTTGTTTTTAGTCTTTGGCACTGTGGTTGGTGTGTGTAGTGTTCTGTTCCTATAAAAACAAGACCATTTTAGTTTATTCCGAAACTGCCCTCTTACATATGGGATGTTTCCCGAGGAACTAAGCAAACTGGGGTTTGATGGTTTCAAACTCGACATTTCGAAATCGAACCGGATTAAAACAATCAGAATGAAACTCTCTTTAGGGTTCTTCTAATTGGTCCCACCACCCAATGAACTTTTAAACTTGTTATGTTATGTTATGTTAGCCCTAGAGTTCACCCTTGAGTTTACGATTTTTCTTTTTTAATAAAAATAATTATTTTATTAATGAAACTCATGCGTGTAGGTGAAGCTCCTCAGAGTGCTAAAACTGCTAATAAGAAGTGAAGTTTTCCAAACTTTCTTGCTTCTTTCTTGTTGTCTACTTGTCTGCGTGGTCTCCTAGTTTATGACACAAAATCAACATGTTGAAGGGCCCAAAATCTATGACGTGATTTTTGTTGGTTACATTGGAGTTCGAACGGGTTCGAACTGGGTTGCCATAAGGAGCGGAGACGACCACCGCTGTGGTGAGGCTCTATGACGTGATTTTGAGATGCAAACACACTCTTATTTTTGGGTTTATTTATTTATTTTCGGCAGTAGGTAGTAACAAGAAATCTTTGACGGTGAAATTGATGGGGGGCAAAGCTTAGTAAAATTGGCATAATGGAATGTGGAGATTAAGATTGGCGTTTGTGTAATAGATGGTAATTTTCACAATCACAATCACCATCATCATCATCTCTTCCTCGGACAACGTGACGAAAACCCATATCTCTGTAGAGATTCTCAACCTTCAATTACCCGAACAAGCCAAGCATGCAAGAGGGGCAAACACGTCATTCCACATGTCATAATAACGAGTGAAATTTACTGTTCCCCTTGCGCGATATAAGAAGTGGCAGGGAAGTACAGAGTCGGGCAGTGTTCTGAAAGGCTGCTTTTCTGTACTTCCCAAAGACAAACGAAACCCATATCCATCTTCTTCTTCTTAGGCTATTGTCACGATCAGGTGCATCTCCACCTACGTGTTCCCGTTTATACAGCGACACGTGGCCCTGACGAATACGATGTTGTTGGGACTCCCACCCACGTGTCGCGCGGAGGACGGCGGAGGATCTGGTGCGGTGGTGGTGGTCCACGAGCCTTGCCCAGGTAGACGGTTCTGATGATGAATGATGAACGATGAAGTGGTGATGTGATGGGGTAGAGAAATTGGAAATTAAACGCGAGGGGGTTCACAAGTTAGTGACTTTATCTTCTTTTCAGAATTAATAGTAAAATATTAGGTTAACAGATGGTACTTGGAGGGGGAGGACCAATGGGGAGGCGACACGCAGTGTACGGGGTTCTGGGCAGTGGATGGATGCTACCAAAGCTGAGCAAGACGACCTGACTGGGATGAGTCAGTGGCTCAGGGAGCTCAGGCTCAGGGGCAGTCAGGCCAGTCAGGCTCGCTGGAGGGAGCCCTGGCTTTCACATTGAGTCATTAACAGTAGTCTTCCTTTTACCTTCCTTTATTTTTTGGATTTATTTGTTTGGTTTTTGGTTGTTACGATTTTTTAATTGTTACATGTGATCTTTTAAGGATCCAATGCACTGTTCACTTGTTGATGTGATCTGTTCCACTTTTTTTTCTTTGTAGTTTGTACCAAAAACAAAAAATTCCACATGTGTGTGATGCGTGCTGTGAATTATATACTGTAGAAAGTGGAAGTTGATTTTGGTCCATCCAAAGTAGGTTACTTTGAAGAATTATTCTGAATTATTGATTTTCAAATGATAGTCAGTTTAAAGGAGTTTTAATTTGAATGAATATTGTTTACTTGCATTGGAATGAGTATTCCTCACTTTTCCGATTCATAACGTCTCATAATTCTAAGTAAGTGAATATAAAGAAGTCATGAATTGGAGAATTCAAGAATAAAAAAGAATGGATGAACTAGGCAAATTTGGGTTCCAATGGAACCACCCACATGGAATCATGATTGTCCCGTGGCATACCCAACTCTGCTGGGCTCAAATAGTTGACAACCATAGAATGATACGGGTCGGGCATGGATTGTTTTGTTTTCGTTTTGCTTGTAGCACCAAAAGGACTTATCATTCATATATAGTTGGGTGTTTGCTTGTTAGTTTCTCAGTTTTTTTTTTCTATTTTCTTCATGGTCTTAGAAACACATATGGTACAAGATGGTTAATGACTGCATAATAACTTCAATTCAGGTACAGCCTTCAAGTTGTACTGCACAAATATGAGCTTTTGTTCACTTCCTAGATGGGAACCAACGGCAGTTGGCCTCCGTATATCTCCGGAAGTTGGCTTTCGTCGATCTCTTCCAGCAGGGTTGATTTCAGCATTTTGTTCTCCACAAATACTATCTGCACACAGAGAAGGAAGATGGTGCATATAACTAACTATTATATAATAGGCAGGTCAAGTTATTAATTTATAATTTTACATCAATGTGAGTCGTTTTTACCTTCTTCTTAGTTTTGTTGTCAATGAAAGGGTAAACGATTTTCCAAACTGTCATAAATACCAGCGGCGCATGGACGATAAACAGCTTCCCTAGTCGTTCTGGATAGTAATCCTGCAAATATTTAGTAAACAGTTCAAGAAAAGCTTTCTGAAAATTATTTGGTAAACTGTTTGTTTATCTTGTTTGTAACAGAGAAATGAAAATGGTGTAGAGCAGAACAGACACCTGCAAAATCGATAGAGCTCCAAGGTACCCTCGGATGTCACTGTTTGAATATCCCCATCCTTCAAGGTCTCCTATGGCAATAAACTTCTCCTGTCCTGGTGGGATCCTGGTACATCATGTTCAAAATCGTCACATAAAACAGATCGTCTAAGGTCTACTGCTTCGTCACGTTATAATTCCGGGGGAAAATTAGCTGAAATTAAGTTCAGGGTGAAAACGGCAGATTACCTTGCACATGTCTTGTCGAGGCCATAAACTACATAACCTGTACAACATTAGAAAATATACTAGTAGTATTATTAGTAGTTTCAAGCTTTAAATCTCTTAAACGATCCAGTGATTTTGCAGCAAGACTTTTTATTTGCTCATTTAGAATTGACAAAATGTGTGGAAAAAAAACGTACGCTTGAATTCCTTAAGGCCGTCTTGAAAGTGTCTATTGCCACAGACAACCGCTATTGGACGTCCCTTCTTGTCTGATCCCTGTAAAAACATCTTGTTCTGTGCAATTTGGTTTGGCACCTCTGAAGCAGAAATGAAACCGTTGGGAACAAAAGTTCGTCTCCATTTCAAGTACTTGAGGAGCATGGCAGATGCCTGGCTTATGTCGAAATCGCGCGCATGCAGGAACCTTCTGATAGTCGGGTCATCCACTTCCTGCACACAAATATTGCAGCTCCACATTACCAAAACATCAGATTGGTGATTAAGAACTTGGTGCAGGCATAGCTTCTGCTCTATTTTTTTTTAAAAAAAGACTAGAAGGGTTGAAGTTCCCTTGTGTTGACTATAGATTTAGTAATATTTGTACCAATTATAAATGTAGCACCTTGGAGGAAGGATCTTTCCTTTCAATAAGTGCTCTTACAAGACGATTTCGGGTCAGCTTCTCCTTTGATTCAGTGCTGCTTTATCCATGATACTCTTCTCTCTCTCTCTCTCTCTCTCTGTCCCCCCCCACACATATGAAACAAGTCCTTGACAGAGATAGAGCTAGACTGCAAGTTACTACTGCTGAGGAATATAATATGTATGTGTTTTGAAATTTGAAGTAGGTGGAACTGTAAGCACCATATGCAATGCATGGCAGATCTCTCTCTCTCTCTCTCTCTCTCTCTCTGAATTTGGGTTGGCAGAGGCTCATGCAAAATGCCAGTGTTGTAAGAATTGTTCAAACACAGGGTTTGTTACAAATGCTTGTATCAGAAACAACTTTATTTGACCATTCTATCTATATATGTGTGTCATTCCATGGTAGGTTTAACATGATAATTTCATGACAATTATATATAGTTATATTTATTTATTTGTTTACTTTCTTTTAATACAATGAAATTGTAAGCTACTCTAAATTACGAAAAAGGGGGATCGAAGTCGATAATTTAATATGAAAATTTTACGACAATGAACATATAGTTATTAAATGGTGACTTTTGTTACTATAATTTTATTTTATTTTGTATTTCTCAAAGCGGGGACTCATATTATTGTAGAGTTTCAAATCTCCACCTCAAATTGTCACTTTTTATACAGAAAAATAAATATATTTTCAAAAAATAAAATGGGACTTATTTCTGACTCAGATATATCTTGTTTCCTTGCTGGGCCTATGTCATCTTGTGTACTATAACACAACAGTAAATAATGTTATATATATTTAAAGGTGACTGGAGATTTTGATGGCGAGCAGTGCAAGGTTTTCCCCATCAAGGTGTTTTTTTTCTTCTAAAAAACGAAAACAACATTACAGCCGGGGCTCCCCTCAGGAACCCTAAATTCCATACATCGCACAACACTTTATAATAAACAGTAGAAGTAAATGAGAGAAAACAAATAAATACTGTATAGGTCAGATTTTTTTTTATCTTTATTTATTTTTTCCCCGATATTAACCCAGCTCTACCAACTTAATAACATGCAAGTCTCAACTAAATCTATACGCAGTACCAAAAAATATATATCAATAACGTATCATATACTGTAGATTGATATCGATACCAAACACTCTTTTTCTGAGAAAAAAATGACTGATGTACCCCAAAGAACTAGAACAAAATGTGACACTGCAGCCAAAAACATTTAAATGATATGCACCTTCTCCAGCCAAAAACAAATAAAGAAACAAGCTATAATATTAACAAAATTAATTAGATATTAATGAAAAGATTAAGGTTAGGATTAGGAACACTAACCTTGGAGGAAGGATCCTGGGCTTCAACAAATGCTCTCATGAGACGAATTTTGGGCAGCTCCTCCAACTCACTGCTACTTTCTTGAATATCATTATTATCTGCATGTGAAGCTTCTCCAAGCAGTACATCTTCTTTTCTGTCCATGCTTCTTTCCTCCTTGTAATGATCGTTTACATTTGAACTCAACGCCAACATAGTGCTCTTCTCTCTCTCTCTCTCTCTCTCTCTCTCTCTCCCTCTCTCTCTCTCTCTCTCTCACAAATGCAGAAAATGAGAGATCTAAGATCTTTGACAATATATAACAAAGATGACTGGTGCTGATATATAACAAGATGACTGGTGCTGATAGAATCCGCAGAAAAACGTGCCAAAGATCACTTCAACAATGAACTTTTTGTGAAGAAAAAGGGAGAAGAATTAAAGGCAGAGGCCCCATCATCAATTAATTTTTTCCCTGTTATTAGTTGAGCCTACATTTAATGCCCTTCCAAAGTCTATAGCTACTTGCATTTTGTATGCATACATACATATCAAATCACCAGCAATATTAATTTTCTTTTGAAGAAACACTATTCAAATCCGCATAAATAAAATTCGAACTCAAGTACAGGAGGACCGACACCAAATTCAACATTTTATTTTTTATCAAGTTATTGAATTACCACCATAGACCATAGTTATTAATTGCTTGAACCTAACACCTTGTTTGAAGGCCAAGAAAAGCTTACCTAATTCTCCTTTTTGAAGGCCAAGAAAAGCTTACCCAAACCCTTTTATGAAATTTTCAGAAGATAACATATATGTTAAGTTTAGTAATTAGGGTTTACTAATAGAACACGTAGGGGTTAAAATTTAATCAACGATTTGAAGACCCAATAATTTCAATGTTTAACAACTAATTGCTGAGTTAATCAATCGGTTCAACAGATTAGGTGATAGATGGAGAGTCAGTGTCGATTTGTGCATGAGGCCATCATGACCTTTATGCACATGTCCAATTTATTATGTATCACTATTCCAACAGTTTGCATTTATTTAGAAGGACGTGGTCACAATAATTCGTCTGTATTTTTGCACTGGAATTAATCTCATAATAAATGGAAAATACGTGTCGTGTTTCTTTCATTAATAATTGAAATTACTAAATACCTTGTGAGATTGCATCCATACATTTGTGATTTGCCAGCTTATTAACTTAACAAATAGAGGAAACCAATGAGTGTTATAGATACAGCTGTCTCATTACTTCGTTACGAATAAGTTTTTCTGTTAATGACATTGACAAGCCGAAATGTTTTAGGCCATATTTGGTATATGACTCAAAAAAGTAAATTTTAAAATAATAAATTTTTTTTTGAAAAAAAAGAGTTTTCAAAAAGTGATTTTAAGATCTGAAAACTTGTTTGGTATTGAACTCCAAACTATTTTTAAGATTTTAAAAATTAAAATTAAAATAAGAAATTCAGAAACCCTAAATTCCCAAATTGAAATTAACGAGAGAGAGAGAGAGAGAGAGAGAGAGAGAGAGAGAGAGAGAATATAAAATCTTACTCTTTTTTTTTAAAAAAATGATGATATTTTTGAGTGTTTTTTGGATTTGAGTTTTTAAAAATGGGCATATCAAACGAGTTTTTATGACTTTAGACTTAAAAATATATTTTTGAGTTTATAAAATTGAATCTAACTAAAATACCAAACAGCCCTTGAATTTATTCAATTGACTTTCATGAAAAAAATTTCAATAAAGAAAAAGGATATTCGGACAATAATCATAAGTATTATTGATTTCAATTTGTACTCAGATTTTTAAGTATAATAATACTGAGTCTACATGCCAAGTTGCCAACTTATTAGCAAATCTAGCAGTATTTATTTTGAACAAAAATATCTAGCAGTGTTTAGCTAATAACTTCCAAGTCAACAAATTTTTTTTTCTTTTTGGAAAATAACAATATTAAAAAAAAATTTAAAACGAAAATAAGATGGGCTCTAATTTTTTTCCCCGGGAAAAATAAGGTGGACTTATTTTATTCAATTTATGGTAAAAATTTTAAACCTGTTATAAACTAAAGAGAAATTGGAGAGGGAATTGAGATAGATCAAGCATAGAGATCTGATGTTTCTCATTGAATATTTTCTGTGTATTTACAATGAAAGGGTGTGAACCCTTTTGTAGGCAAATAATTGGACTAAACTTCCACTTGGAGGAAGCTTCGAGGAAGCTTCAAGTGGGCTCCACCTAATATATTTACAACACTCCCCCTTGGAGACCACAAAAGATATGGAATATGCCTCTTTAAAAACCTTGCCAGTAAAAACCCAGTGGGACAAAAACTGGTCAAAGGAAAAAGAGTACATAATCATGTGTAATATAAAATTTTGTGCGCGTGCGACACTGTCTCGTTAAAACCTTGCCAGGAAAAACCCAGTGGGATAAAAACCTGGACGAAGGAAAAAGAGTACAGTGTTTGAAGATCTTTATTGATAGCACGCTCCCCCTGATGCTTGGCAAAATATCTTTAAGTCATACTGTTGATCACCTTTCTGAATATCGTAGTTGACACTGCTGCTGTGAGTCAATCTTGAGCGACACTGCCTCGTTAAAACCTTACCAGGAAAAACCCAGTGGGATAAAAACCTGGATGAAGGAAAAAGAGTACAGTGTATGGAGGTCTTTATGAAAACCACGCTCCCCCTGAAAAATATCTCATGACTAGCTTTTCCAGTATGCGACCATAGAAATTTGCATAGTATACCCTAAACCTTTGAGCGACACTGCCTCGTTAAAACCTTACCAGGAAAAACCCAATGGGATAAAAACCTGGATGAAGGAAAAAGAGTACAGTGTGGAGCTGAGCTCTATCTGGTCTAGTATACTTCTGGAAAAACATTTAAGGACCAACGGATAAGACTCTCTGAGTATAAGCAAGAATCTCGTTGGCATAATGCTCGATCCTTAAGTCGAGACAAATATTTTGTGACTTCTGCAGAAGCTGTAATGTGTTGCAAACACATTATAATCAATGTACTCACTGAGGTAATTTATGCATATTAATATTGAGTACAAATTTTGTGCTTCAAGCACACGTCCTTTAGGGACTTGCTTTATGCAATGTCAATCCTCTCAACGGATTTTGTTTAAAAGGGATTAAACTTTATGACACATTATATAGCTTTAACCCAGCTATTTATACATCTTTAGGAAATCGCTTCTGGCGATACGCTCTGTGCATTTAATAACCCTTAAAGATAATATGTTGGTCTCCGTAATTGTGTAATAAGGGGGGCACAATTTAATCTGTAAATATGAAGAAAACCCAACATTCCTTGTTTCTGCCAGAGACAGTGTGTCATACAAAGTAGGTATATTCCCTTTTATTCCGAACACCCAAGTATAAATTTCAGTATTAACATCTTTTGGGGTTCGTACTGTGGGTTTGTTCTTTCACGTTCATTCTCATCTATAATGGAATTACCTCTTTCCATTTTGGCCAATGATATTGTCGACATTTAATAATTGAACGTGGTTCCAATCAACACAGCCCATTGATGATTTGAGTAGCTACTCCAAAACCAAAAATTGTCATTCATCAATTTATGATCTCACAATTCTCATGTGCATGCGCATGCATCAATTATAAGCATTTCTTTGCTTTTGGGTACCCAAGCCACTTCATGGGGCTTTTATTATGTGAGAATGTGGATTATAACCTCCATTGGAGCGTTATTTAGTAGTAGGGCGTGGATAATCTCCATTTAGGGAGTTGGAACATTTAGAACCCATATATCTGTCATGCTGCAGGCATGCCACAGATTAATACATACATGTCAATTAATTTCTGGGACTTTAACCCATATAATGGGACTTTAACCCATATAATTTGCTACGCATTCGGCGTGCACAATATCAATATTGACATGTCAAAGGATTGTCCTTTCGGGACTTCAATCCACATCATTTGCTACGCAACAGGCGTGCATCATATTGATCACTGCTATACCCATATTCTGTTCTTATGGGATTTTAATCTGTGCAGTGTATTATCAATGTATCCAACTTGCAATCTGTAAAATTTGCGTTAATAATTCATGGATACATACAAGCCATTCTTTTGGAACGGACTTATCTTCCCATTTGGTTACCTTTCAAGATAAAATATCAAATAGGTATATAAGCATAAAATAACACAAGTATTGCTTACATCCTTAGGTGGGAGAAACTTTTCTCAAGTATCATTCAAGCTCGTATCGGCCCAGTAAATATAAAGTATCGCTTGATGAATCTTGTTATATCCTGCAAGAGCAAAAATCACAATTCCTTTCTCTGTTAAAAACAAATAACTCTCAGAGTTAGGATCACTAAGTATAGAGACAACTGGATGTCTTCTGCAAAGAAAATTTCGTTAGTAACACATTTATACACAAATACAATGAATAGGTAGAACCGGTGAATTTCAAATTAACCATAGGAAAATTGCGAGATTCTCGGGATACTTTTGAAAAAGTAGCTCCATGAAATCCGTAAAGCAAGATCGGCTTTGAAAATAATACTTGAAAACGCCGAAAGTGCCGACAGGCATTATTAGAGGCCACGTGAAGTTTTGGACTCTAGGAAAGAAAAAGATAATATGGGGATTCGAGAAGATATTGGGGTCCTGAAAAACAGTAGCCATATTTCCTCCTATAGATATGGCCTTTGTAAAACTTGATTGGAGCAACTGCGTTTCAACTCAAATTTCTTCATTTTCTGAAACTTTAGTTTTCCTAAGACTTTCTTCGAAACCTTCTCAAAAATGGCTTCCTCTTCTTCCTGCCCAAATTATTTCAATTTAAATGATGCTCCAACAGCAAACAGTGACGCCAAAGTTTGGCGTCCATCCTTTGTATCCAAAAATCGTCATCTCACAGTTAATGATTCTGTGATGATGAATGATGCTACTGCTGTCATAGTAGCTAGGAATTTCATTACTCCAATGGATGAAATGCTGTTAACAGGGAGGTCTGAGGAAGAGGCTATTGATGACTCAATGGCTTTTAGCATTCAGAATGCTGCTTCTGTTTCTAACATGGCTGATCGTTTGCGTGTTAGAGCAAACGAGGTTGAGAAGCTGACAACTGAAAATTCGTCTCTCCAAAGAATGCTTCATGAGTCTCAACAGGAGGTTGAGAAACTTAAAGGAGAGAATAATTCCTTGTTGAAACTGGTGAGTTCGTACTCAGTTGATACACTGAGAAGGCTAGACATGCTGCAGGTCTCCAATGAAAGGATTTTGGGAGACCACGAGAAGCTCATGGCTAAGCTTAAGAGGCGCCGTCCTCTTCCTTCAGAGGCTTCTAGAACATAATGTATTTTTATAGATTTTACAGGGCCTGCACCTTCATTGCAGGAAAAAATCTATCTATTGTATGTTCCTGTAATAATAATTGTGCACATTCTTAAACTTGCACCTGTGGTTTTTACGTCTTTTCAAAATGACGGTTTGGAACCTTGTGCTTTATAGGTTCAAATAACCACATCGCCTCTCCCAAATTTCATATTTCAACGTATGGAACTTTTGGCCTGGGCTAAACACAAACTCAGAATTTATTTGCCCTTTTCAAATGGACATGAAATATGAATTGATAATATCACAATATAGTAGTTAAAACTACTATATACCCACAATCTCAAGTTCGGGATTTCTCATATATTTGAATCCATGTGCTTCCGGCACAGATATAACAAAATATGTGGGAAGCCTCAATTCATCATTTGAGGTTTATACTGATATTATCCATTTCACGGTGTATTCTTAACAACCGGAATTCACAAAATATATTTCTTCCTTGAGGTGTCGATTATAACATAATCGAACTTTATTAAATTCATCATTTTCTTATGCCAAAGAAATATGTGGCGTACCACCATTTGCAATAATACCTCAAGGGTTGTCCATTTAACTGTTGGAACTTTAGGTTCTCAACACTGTTAGATTTTGAACTTCAGGCCAAAATCACATATTCTCATGGTATGGACATTTTTACAATTTTCTGTACATATTTCTGGACTTCAAGCCCTTACATAATTGTCCATATTTTGAGGAACTTCTGGCATCTCATTTAAGTGCTTATCCATGAGTTTAAGGAACTGCAGGTTCCCTTTTGAATATAGTGACGGTTTCCCCAAAATGGTTAATATTTATGTATACGTCACTATTCATGTGAATATTACTATTCATCAAGTCATGAATACGTATCTATTCATCTGCCAGTACAGTTATCATCCATGTGTACGGCACCATGAACCAATACGGTACTGTTACATCATTAAGGAACTCTAGGTCCTTATTTACATGTCAGGGATCAAGGACCTTTAAGTCCAATCACATGTTTACAAATACAGTACCGGAGAGACTGCCAGCTCTCATATTAATATCATCATCAAGGATCTTCAAGTCCTGATGTAAATGTATTGATGAGGATCAAGGAACTTCTGGTCCTGATCTGCTTACTGTAAAAACTCATCATACAGCACATTTAATCCATAAAATAAATTGCTGGTAAATAAATTATTGGTATGGACGATAAACCCGCACCATACTTTAAATAAATAGGGTTGTATGGGTAATAAACCTGAGAGCTTCTCGTGCTGTACATTACCACTCCAAGGTAAATAAAATCCGTCATCAAAACGAACATATATATATTATGAATTAAAAATGGAAATGAATAATATATGAAACTCATCCTATACTAACCGCATATATTGATTTCAATTCACTTTATATTAAGCAAGAGATTTTCGTACAATGCTATTTTCGCCAATAGCACAATGACAAGAGAAATAACTTTTCATTGCATTATTGCTGAAGTTTTTCTGCTAGAAGAGACTAGACATATATAATTAAAGTAATCTCTCTGTCTGTCTCGTGCTTATGTGATAATAATTAATATTAGATACTTCAAATATGTCTTAGTGACATTACCAATCAATTCATAAATAAAATATTAAGGCAAATGGTGAGTGGCTGTGGCTAGTGACATTACCAATCAATTCATTAACATTAGATACTTCAAATATACCTGATTCACTGCTAGTGCCTTACAGCTGTCCGGGTCGTTCTCAGCCGCTTCAATCTGGACGATGGGGAGGATACGTTCTTATATTAATATATAATAAGAAAAGTAGGGAAAGTGATTAGTGGAATATCACGCATGCTCCAGGCTTTTAAATCAGTTGCCTTTATCCTGTCCCCAAGCCAATTACTTTCTTATTCTAATAATATTTTAAACCAAAGTAGCTTTCCAGGTTTGAAAACATGCCCCTCCTTTTCCACTGCTACCACTATTCCTGCACCAATTAGCTTATTAAATACTGTAGAGAAATAATAAAGTAATAGAAAGCAAGGTGGGTTTGCTGTGTTTTTCAACAACGAAAAGCCTGGGATGACCAGTTATGAACCAGAAGCTCAAAACATCTTCACAGCCTCAAATCATCATGAAAACGTAGATCTCGATAAGACCTACGCCAATCCGAGACAAAGTAAGAGAAAACAATCCTTCCAGAACAGATCTGCAGGAGAAGAACCATGGAGGCGCATAGAGATGTGAAGGCCTCGATGGCTTGGTGGATGAGCTCCCGGTTGGGGGAAGAGTCCCATTTGCAGATGGAGGCTACCGACCTGTTGCCCAAGTCCCATTAGCTCAGCCTCCCTTGTGGGTCTGTGAGTGAGGTCTTGACCCCCTCAAGGCAAGTGAGGTCGTCTTCAATGGAGTAGCAGAGGAGGGAGTTGCAGAGCACCAGTGAGACAACGCCCACAAAGATCTTCACATCTTCATCGCAGCCAGAGCCAGATGCTCCCCCCCAAGCACCTCCAATCCAGTTCACGGTCCGCAAAAATCATGACCATGGTGTGGAAGGCCTCCAGAGCCCAAGCCAAGCTGGTCAGCACAAAGTGCCTCATTTGCCACGGGCCAAACTGCCCGCAGTATTTTTGGAGCATGTCGTCGATGCACAGCTTCTCTGATTCGTGCTCTTTGGTGACGTCTGTGGTCCATGTGAGGCTAGAGCTCATGGCACCATCAGTTGTGTTCTTCAGGTCGCCTTTTTGGGCGTAGGGGGAGTCGGAGACTTGGTGGCTTATTGCTCTGCTTCAATTTTCTATTATCTCCCTCTGTTTCTCTAACACAGAGACATACAAGGAAAGCTGAAGAAATGGCAAGAGAGAGAGGAAGGTAGGGGAAAGAATCCGGGTTTCATCAGAGATTTCAGTTGGTATGTTTGAGCGAAATTCGTGCTGATAACGTGTTATAAACTAAAGAGAAATTGGAGAGGGAATTGAGATAGATCAAGCATAGAGATCTGATGTTTCTCATTGAATATTTTCTGTGTATTTACAATGAAAGGGTGTGAACCCTTTTGTAGGCAAATAATTGGACTAAACTTCCACTTGGAGGAAGCTTCGAGGAAGCTTCAAGTGGGCTCCACCTAATATATTTACAACAAAACCACTCAAATTTTTTTATTATTAACCAAAGTAGAAATATTTGGTATTCCTAATCAGAAAAGAGCAGGTTGAGGGTTGGTCTTCGGTGTCGGGGACTGAGATGGATTTGCCACCAGACCAGCATGGAGGCTGAATAAAATACAAAAACAACAGCCCAGAGATCCGCGTACGTCTTGGTTTCCTTGTTTCTTCAGACCAAATTTACTTTTTCATTTCCAGCTCTGCTGCTGCTGAAGCCAGAGACTAGACTAAGAAAAAAGCCCAACAAATTTGAAGGAATCTTTCCACCGATTCTGCTTTTGACGTCCCAACTATAATCTTCTTCAGATTTCTGAAGAACCCATCTGTTTCCTCTGGCTCATATATCCTCCACCACCCTTCTGTTTTTGTTGGGTTACTGATTTTTTAGCTGAGGAAGCAAAAGGATTGGGCAGAAAGATGAGAATTTGGAAGTTGGGTTTTGCTGTGCTTCTTTGTGCTGCCTTTCTGTTGGGGATTGGCTCAGGGGAGCAGGCCCGCACTGAGAGAATTTCAGGTACGGAGAAAGACTTCATCTTTGTCGATTTACATGATTTAATTCTTTTGGGGTTTGCCATTTTGTTATTTCAAGTTTCATTTTGCTGTCCTTTACTGCCATATCAGTTCTGATCACTTGAAAGTTTGGGTTTTGATTGATGGGGTGCTTTGGAATGTTTGTAGGTTTTGATATTTTAGGGATCTGTTATCTAAAATTAGTGTTTAACTGTTTCTATGCCTTGGCGGGTGCTGATTTAGCTCTTATTGTTCTTACTTTGATTTGACAATAAACAGGTTAGTCTGGGAATTAATCCCGGTCTCAAAATTTTAGTGTGATGCTTGCTGTTTTTCAAGTTAGCTATGAAGGCTTTGATTTTGATCCTCTAATAGTTGAAGTTATATGTTGTAATGCTGGTTTATTTAACTGGAGTTGTAGCTCCCAGAAGGGTAACAAAGACATAATGCCATTGTGTCCGTGCTTATGAACTCCAAGAATTATGTTTTTTTTTTGTTTTTTTTTTATCCTTTTGCATTTGTTGGAGTTTTCCTTGAGAAGTCTGTAGACTGTGTATAGATTCAGAATATACTGAGAAGTTTAAGCGTATTAACTTAAGTTTGGTTTGTTTGCACACAATGTAGGTAGTGCTGGTGATGTCTTGGACGATGACCCAGTGGGGAGGTTGAAAGTTTTTGTGTATGAGCTTCCAAGCAAATACAACAAGAAGATTCTGCAGAAGGACCCTAGATGCCTGAACCACATGTTTGCAGCTGAGATCTATATGCATCGGTTTCTCCTATCCAGCCCCGTCCGAACCCTTAATCCTGAGGAAGCTGATTGGTTTTATACTCCTGTATACACTACTTGTGACCTGACGCCCAATGGCCTTCCTTTGCCTTTTAAGTCACCACGGATGATGAGAAGTGCGATACAACTGATATCTTCAAATTGGCCTTATTGGAACCGGACAGAAGGGGCAGATCACTTTTTTGTAGTGCCTCATGATTTTGGAGCATGCTTTCATTATCAGGTTAAAAGCTTGGTTTGCTTCTTCTTGTGCCCCGTCATATCTGACAGACTGAATGCATATTTGAATCAATTGGCCTACTCTTGTTAGCTTGTTCCTCATAAGCCTGTAGATCTTCATTCCTTCATGATGTACTGAGCTGTCATTATGTGATGTTAATTTATTTTATCTGGCATGCCAATTATCTCTTTTCCCCTTTGCATAATGGTTGCCTATGTTATTGCAGGAAGAAAAGGCGATTGAAAGAGGAATTCTTCCCTTGCTCCAGCGTGCAACTTTGGTTCAGACTTTTGGGCAACAGAATCATGTTTGCTTGAAAGAGGGCTCAATTACGGTTCCTCCTTATGCTCCTCCACAGAAAATGCAAACCCACCTAATTCCTGAGAAAACTCCTAGATCCATCTTTGTTTACTTCCGTGGATTGTTTTATGATGTGGGAAATGACCCAGAAGGTGGTTATTATGCAAGGTAATGCTTACAAAGCTTATAGCATTCGAGGGTGCCCAAAGCATCCTTCCATTGTTGTTGCCGGTGAAAAAGGATTACGTTAAACATATTTGAAAAGAGAAGTCATGCCATTTTATGAAGTTAAAACATGACAGCATTTATTAAACAAGATATAAACCTCTGATAGGTGTTTAAAAATAGTCAAAAGAGGGCAGAAATATATAATGCAACTTTCTCGTATTGCTATCTTTGGAAGACAGAGTTTAGGGTTCCTTGGTTTGCTAGATAACACTATGATGGATTTAACTGAAGATAGGAGATGTCTGAGTCCAACTTTGTTCTATAACTTTGCAGAGGTGCACGAGCAGCAGTGTGGGAGAACTTCAAAGACAATCCTCTTTTTGACATTTCCACTGAGCACCCCACCACATACTATGAGGACATGCAACGAGCAGTCTTTTGTTTGTGTCCGCTCGGCTGGGCTCCTTGGAGTCCAAGATTGGTTGAAGCAGTGATTTTCGGCTGCATTCCTGTTATCATAGCAGATGACATTGTTCTACCCTTTGCTGATGCGATCCCTTGGGAAGAAATTGGCGTGTTTGTAGCTGAGGAAGATGTCCCCAACTTGGACACCATACTCACTTCAATCCCACCAGAACTGATATTAAGAAAGCAGCGATTGCTTGCCAATCCTTCAATGAAGCAAGCAATGTTGTTCCCACAACCTGCCGAAGCAGGAGATGCTTTTCATCAAGTTCTGAATGGGCTTGCGCGTAAATTGCCGCATGGCCCCGGTGTTTACTTTAAGCCAGGTGAAAAGATCCTAAACTGGACTGCAGGGCCAGTGGGTGACCTGAAACCTTGGTAGCAGCTATGACTTTTGCCGCCTCTGCAGCCTCCGAATTTTACAGTAGTAGCTTTGTTCGTTGTAGTTGAGATACTAATCGTCATCACCGTGTAAAAATTTGTGAAAATTTATCAGATTACAAATTCTTCTTTTGTACTTTGACTTGGGATTGATACAATGTCATTGAAAGCCATGATGGTGATTGTTCCATCGTTTAATATCTGAAGTGACTTATGAACCCAGAACTCTTGTTTCAATTCAATTAACTACTCAACCTGCAGCTAGCAATTAGAAAAGGACGGTCCCACAAAGAGCAAGGTTGGGACTCTCTTATGGGGTTTGGTTCGTTTTAGGGGCAAAATGGTAATTTCAGTCATGTTGGCGGAGCATGAAAATTAGAAAGGGATGTTCACATAAAAATAAAAATATATAATAAAAAACCAAAAAAAGGAAGACTCGGGAGGTTGCTGGTGTTTGTTGGTTTGTGGGGATTATGGATGCCACGCGACACCCAATGGGAGACTCGCATACTTCCAATTCATCTTTTTCTCCCCACCACTCTCTTATCTCTTCATATCTTCCTCTCATTCCTACTACACTGCTACACTCCCACAGTACTATCCTAAGTAGAAGATGGCCCTGCAATTGCAGGCACCCTCAACAAGAAGCCATCTAGCACCGCCAT
This sequence comes from Prunus persica, assembly GCF_000346465.2. NCBI lineage: Eukaryota > Viridiplantae > Streptophyta > Magnoliopsida > Rosales > Rosaceae > Prunus > Prunus persica. The sequence goes on along the minus strand of NC_034013.1, from coordinate 13,094,521 downwards.
CTCCATTAGCAGCTCCGAAGGGCAATGTCGGCCTACGGCGGCCGTGGGATCGTTTTGCTCTAAAGTCCTCCTTCTTCTCCTCATCACATAGCCTATTGCTGCTTTCTCCTAAGCAACAGCAAAAGTCTCTTGCTTCTTCTGCCGCACCCAAGTTCTCCATGCGTGTTGCCTCCAAGCAAGCCTATATTTGTCGCGATTGCGGGTACCATATATAACTCCTTCCTTGCTTTGTTTTTGTTGTTTTGGTTATATAAAACGTTATTTGAATTGGGTTCTTGTTGTATTGATGCAGGTATATATACAATGACAGAACTCCTTTTGAGAAGTTGCCTGACAAGTATTTCTGCCCTGGTAATTTACTTCGTCTTACATATGGCATCCATTTCACCATCAAATTTACAGCCTTTAAGCCCCTTTATGTACAAATTTGTTTGGTTTGAGGAGTTTATCAAGTAAGACACCAACAAACAACCCATGTAACTTTATCATGATGGAAATCTGTGGCTTGCAGTCTGTGGTGCTCCCAAACGGAGGTTTAGGGTATACCAGCCTCCGGTGACCAAAGATGCAAACAGCAAAGATGTCCGAAAGCAACGAAAGGCGGAGTTGCAGAGAGAAGAAGCAATTGGGTAAGCCTTGATATTCCTTTCAGTATGAACTCAAATATATTTCTTCCTTGTGACGAATTGGACACTTACATGCTCTGCTTAACCTGGAACAGGAAGGCACTGCCTATTGCTATTGTAGTGGGAGTTGTGGCACTTGTTGGATTATACTTCTACATTAACATCGGCTTTCAGGGCTAGATAGTTTCATAGTAGCTGCTAGGCTTTCAGGGATAGATAGTTTCATAGTAGCTGCTACTGTAACATCAAATGGATTGGGCACAATCATTTGTATAATTTCATTTGATACATAGAACCATATCTTTCTCTTCAATTTGCTTTGATCACACCTACAATTCAATGCATAATAAGGATAAAGATATACCATTGCAGTAAGAATTCACTTCAAATAAAAACAATCTCACTTCCAATGGTTAGGGATGCATTCCTGAGCATGTTGGCAACTTTCCATGTACTACACCAACCTTTCATACACTCGGCAGAGTGGAAGATACTAAATTTTGCTTGTAACATAAAGTAGCATATTAAAGAAGACAAGACCAGTGAGAAAAATAGGATAACTGACAGGAAAGACAAATAAATAGACTTGAGATACCAAAAAAATTTGAACATTTACATAGGATGGTAATATGTAACATGATTATTCTTGCAATACAAATGAACCCTCTATTCTTTTCTCCAAAGACTGCTGAATAGGAAAATTTAAAGAAGAAAACATGTCATTGGTACTAGAGGCAGGTGCAGGCTTGAACTCGTATGGACCTTCCTTTGGTCCCCAAACCTGTAACAATACAAAGAAGTTTGATTTATTCCTGGGAAAACTACAACATTAAAACATCCAATAAGGTGATTAGAGTGATTGAGTAAGAGTAGAAAAACTGACTTGATTTCCATCGCCATCATATCCCCTATCCCAGGCATGTATCTCATTATTTTTAAGAATTGAAAGTTCCGAAGTACAGTACGCTGCTCCATTCTGTTATAAAGGGGAAAAATGATATCACTTAATAGTAGTAATTTGATTCATTGCAGTTTCAAGTAACCCAACTCTTATCCATTGGTGCAAAATAAGGTCTTCATGTGATCAGCTCACATTTGAGGGGAAATAAAAAAGATAGAGTAACAAACAATTACCCATAGATTAGGGAAACTGCCAGGCGCAGTTGAACCTTCATATAAGCAGCGTTTCCCACGCTCACAACGTCTCAGATGTATTGTTGTCAAATGCTCTGCAATATCCTGCAGACAGATTAAATTTGAATAAATACTTGAAATTATGTCTGTAAATGTAAATGCTTAAAAATCAGAGAATCTGATGCCCGGGAAAAAGAACAACTCCAAAGCATAAATATGATTTTAAGTTCTTACTCACAAGAGTGGGCCTCAGACCTCATAGGCAAGGTTAGCACAGAAAAAAAATAAGATCAAGGGTCCCATGGTACTAATTACATTTCCCAAATTATAGCATTTAAAAACAATTCAGCCTTGTGAAATTCTGAAGTTTTCAACAAGTCCATCTTAGATTAAATTTTGAAGTAACATCCTTTCTCTGAAAGGTTTGATGCAATAACTTCTATCCGGTTGATGCTAGCCAGTTGAAAATCAGCTATAAACTCATCTTAATATTTTCTACACCTGAACTTTAAACTGCATTTGTAAGCCACAATAATACATAATATGTCTGATACCAGAGAACCTAAAAGTATGCATTGACAAACTAAGATCGTGAGTTTAATGTGATTATGAGACTAAAAACTAACCCCGATAACTTCTTCAGGCAAGGGGCGCTGGTCCTTTGAGCGATCACAGAAATTCTTGTACTCCTCCGCATCTCTAATTGCATATGAGCTTAGCTGCTCATTAATGAGAAGTTCAAAATATTAGAAAGTTACTGAATCCCAAGATACATCTCACATTCTAGTCCCATGCTAGTGTGTATGAAGTAAAAGAGCTCTAGTAATGATTTACTTAATGAATAAATCTAAGATAGACATCGTAAATGTACGCTCTCCAAAAAGGGTTGGGAGGGGTGGAATTTTAGTCTTTTAATGAAAGAAGAGAAGTTCAAATTACACATAATACATTACAAGATCATTAACAACATGCTCTTCAAATTAAACTGCAAACGAGATTAAAAAGCTCACCTCAACATCACATTTCAACTCTTTGGAGCAAGGCTTCACCATATAAAATCTCTGCAAACAGGTAGCACTAAGAATCACTAAAGAGAAAAAAAAAATACCAGGCAAGTTAGGTAAGAATTGAAGGCAACAACATACCTGGCGAAAGGGCTTCTGAGGAGTCCTCCAGAAAGCCTAACAAAACACACATATTTAAGCTTAGATTTGCCACAAATAATAAAGTCTACAGCAAAGAAAAAAGTTACTGGCTTTGGTGTAGAACTATGCTTACTTGTTCAAAATACAAGACCTTAGAACCATCCACCATTTCAGCTGCTGGGCAAGTAACCATCCTGCAACAGATGCCAAAATATTATTCAATAATGAACTACAAACAACTCAAACCAAAACCCAATTGAACTGAATTGAATTGAACAAGAAATGAAGGACCAAATTGGCACAATTGGGTAGTTTAAAAACTGGATTTTTGGACCAACCTGATGTTGAAGTAATGGTCAGGATCTCTAGCTGCTTGGTCTTTGGAGAACTTCTCGCCGGAAATAGAACGAGAAACAAGGCGGGCATGGTCCCAGCGGGTGGTGGACTTTGTAAGCCGCTTCAGCACAAGAGCTCCACCTATCAGTACCAGCGTCTTCACCACTAACCCACGAGCCACGCTCCATCCGCCTGAGGAATCTGAGCTCCCGCCACCCGGCTCAGACCCGATAACCATTCCCTTGATTTTATTGCAATCTCACTGCCTCTCTGTGTTTACTACGACTACAACTCGTACCATTTCAATTGCACTGCCTATAGAGACTCGGCCACGGCCCACAGCTCCAGAATTTTGCGTATAAAACCTACTTCTTTTTTCTCACTGTATCGAAAATTGAAATGATCAATTATGGAGACGGGAAATTGATCAAATGGGTTGCGTTGGATTTGTTTGGTTCATCGAGACCATTTATCTGGATTTCAGAGAAGTGTCGAGCTATTCTCGGCCGTCGGCTTGTATCATATTGGCGCTGTAGTATATCACTCAACAAACGAAAATAAAAAAGAAAAAGAAAGAAAGAAGATAAGTTGGGTTGGGTTGGGTTGTGTTGTGATAAAGAGCCCATAATTGCTTGGCCTATGGGCCAATACATATACATTTTCAAGATTTTTCAAAAGCCCGCCCGCGAATATTTCTCGGATCATTGTGATCTAAACATTGTTATACGAACAACGATTTTTACCGATAGTCTGACATATTATGTTAGCAGATTAAGTGAGGTTTTTCAACCTGTGAGAATAGATCGAAAATTTGATGACATACCCTATGCAACATAGCATTACATCATGATGTTTCTTTTGCACTATTGGCACCAGTGGTCATGGTTAGAATTTTTGCTTTGCAAGTAGCACAGACGAGAAGTTTGATTCACATTCGCAACATATCATATTGCAAGTGTTTGCTAGAATGCCAACTAAAATTATAAACGAGAATCACTTTGCTGCATCCCAAAAGCTATTTCAAACATGTCACAAGAGAACCAGCTTTCTCTAGAGAAATGGCCATTGGCTAATTCTAATGGCATTCAGGTTGCACGAAAACCAGCTCTCATCGAACTCCCATGAGAATGATGACTTGTCATATATTCAAGCACAGAGCTCCTGCTCCTGCTCCTTTCTGCCTCAGCCTCCTCCCCAAAACAGTAAACAGGAGCCTCCCACTTGGCATCCCCAAGCACAGCTCCCACCTCAAATGTCATCACATGAGCATTAAACCCTACATATTCCATAAACCATTATCATCAAAGAAAATGAAAAACACCCTAATAGAGAACACAATTCCCATTAGTGAGAACACAATCTAATAGAGAATGTTGAACCCGTCAATCTAACGGCTACAAATACGTTACCATCAAATGCAAAATTTAGCCTTCAACAGGGGTTATAAAATTATGCCAATAAGCAACAACAAAAAGCTGAAATTGGTAAAGGGTGATGTTCTATGATCGTATACCTGTGTAGAAGACCCAGTGGACGGGTCTCCTAGTGAGGACATCTTCATAGTACCAGATGAAGTCAACCTTTTCCCACACATTACACAGGAAACCATCCACGTGGCGCTGACCCAGATAAGTAGCACCATCAAGCCAATTGGGCCGGAGAATGCCAACAGGGAAATGCAGGGTCTTGCATTCTCTGTTGGCGTCCAAGGTGTAGATGAAGGAGGTGCCATTGTCCCACTCCAGGTCGTAGGTTAGCTTCCCCAGCTGGCTCTGGATTATGTTGAAGTTTCGGCCGTTGGGCCAGTCGTACCAGAGGTCCACAATTTGCAGAGCTCCCTTGCTGTTGTTCATGAAAAGCACAGAGTGGAATTGGTGGGGCCATGCTGCTGGAGCTGGGTCATCAGAGGCTGATTCTACCAATGTCTTCGACATCAATGGGAAATTGAGGCGCATCACAAGGAGGAGGAGGAGGAAGAAGAGGAAAGACGGGGACTTGGGTAGAGTTGCAGAGGCCATTGTTGATGATGCTTCTCTTGGGTTCATCTGTTATTGCTACAGAGAAACGAGAGCCGTGAGGTTCAGGATTTTAATCCATTCAGAAAGTTATCCCCACTGAATATGATACTTTCTCATATGTAGCCAGCTAGAATGCAAAATTTCCACTTCCACCCACAAATTCTATCGGGTATTTATAGTTATACCACAAACCATTGATTGGTTCATTTTACATTTTAGACTTCGATCCATGAACTATGCCTATGGAGGAAAAGAACACACCATATGTAAACAACGCCATTTGAAAATTACCAAACTTTATTTTCTTTCATTATAAAAACTGAAAAGTACGCAGATCCTTGACCGAGAATCTCAGATTAAGTGTATGAATTATATACTATTTTACAATCTAAAATGAGAACGATGGGGCATTTCATGAGACGAGATAGAAGACATCTACTCATACCTTTTCGTTTTATTGTATTGCCATTGTTATTTAAATTAAGACTAGGCATTGCAACTTTTCAAACATTTTATGGTTGCAAACTCATTACAAATGAACGTGCTATTTGGAATTTAGCTTGAAAAGGTGATGGCAGAACTACTGGTTCCCGGTTATAGGGCCGCCCTGGCCCTTCTTTATATCATCCCATCCTCTAACCCATGGCTGTCCAGGCGTTGCCCGTGTCTCAGGAGCAGCGTAGCTGTTCAGGTTGTTCAAGACCTTGTTGCGTACTGCAGTAAAAACCTACAAAAACAGATCATTTGAATGAAAACTGAATCCATGAAGAATATCGCAAGAACTGGAAGTTTAAATTTTAGATTATATCACACGAATAATATAGCAATAAATGGAATCTAAACTTTTAGATCATATCTCACAGGATTAGTCTTGAGTGCCTCAGGGGGTTGCTCCTGGCCAATTAACCACTTCCACAGATATGGGTTTTCCTGCAGAAGGGAAACATGATATCAGAAAAGAACATGAAAAGTTGAGCAAACGTCTCTCTCTCCCCATTCAACTAAGGCAACACCTTGCATAGTATCAATACCAGAAACACCTTGCATCTTACCTCCAACTTGGCTTACATCAAGCACATGTATAGGGAATATATCATGCCCTCAGTGCTAGATAAGATTTCAAAGGTTATTAGAAGCATACTATTTACTTAACACACTATAAATTTTGTTATTTCAACTAGGATGAATTTGTGCTGTTTGAGAAGCTGTTGGATGATGAAAATCCAATGATTTAAAACATTGTATGTTTCTTACTAAACTATTTGATTTCAAGTGCTTGAAAACTCCTGATGGTATACATACAATTCAACCCAAAAAAACCAAGTCAATTTTCTAATTCTCTTATTCAAAAGTGTAATAAACAGACTGAGAAACAGTGACAAGAAAGTATAATTCCATAACTGAAGAAGCTAGAACCACGCCTACTCTCAAAAGCGCTGGATCCCTTAGGCTGTTGTGAGTTAAATGCTCAGATTAATAAAAATATAAGTCCTAAATTAAAAACGAAGGACCTTAAATGCTGTGCTAACATATGCTGGGAATCACCATGAACACGCACATCTAAGCTTATCTTCTATATGGAACATAACCTCACACCAGGCATTACTAGAATCCAGTAGATGTTAGGACAAGTAAATATTAGCAGCTAAGCTTGTTTAAAATATATTAACAAACTTGCTATTTAAATTCCAAAGAACAAATGTTGAATGCGGCACATGATTCTCTGTATTTGTTACAGAATAACAAAAAATCATTTGAAAGGAAAGCACACCCAAAAAAAAGCAGCAAACTTTGCAGGGTAGGTATGAGATGATCAAAGCAATGGAAAGAAATTTACCAGGTCAAGGACGTCCACAAGAGATTTAATTCCATTTTCATCCATGGAATGGATATGCTCCTCCACCCATTTGCCCAGAACCAAATCCAGCTCCAAGAACCCTCTCTGCTTGCTCCTATATATTAGTCTGTTTCGCAACCAAAACCATGTTTGTTTCAGAAAAAAAAGAAAAAAAAAAGGGAGAACACCAAAAGGAAGAAGATGAAGATAGAGTTAGAGACCTGTTGAACAAGCGCCTCTTGCTCTCCTGGTTCGAGAGGTCGATATCGAGATTGCTGGTGGTGCCGATGGAATAAGAACGCTGAACCAAACCATACCCATATTGAGGCCTGGAAACGAAATTAAATTACCCATCAACAAAATCAAAGCCAATTCACAATAAAGCCAACGGCTTTACGAATTATTATTAACAACGACGGCTGAAATCAAACAAACAGAGAAATACCTGAGAAGGGTTTCAGTGGGCGAGATTGAATTGCCGGATTTGAGGGCTCGGTGCAGGCTGATCAAGCTTCTTCTCAAGCTCCCCATATTTTCTTTTCTTGTTTTTAGAATGCTGTTGTGTTGTGTGTTCAATCACGGAACGCAAAGAAAAGGGGGAGAGAGAGAAGCGAGATAAAAAGGGAGAGAGAGAGAAGCGAGATTGTAGTGGTGGGCTTCATGACACTAACAATGCAAGGGCATGTGCACCCAATGGCGTCGTGGCCTTTCTTCGTCCATATGGTTATGGCATCATGTTAGGAACCAACCCCTCCCTTGGGCCATAGCCTTAGCACAAGAGATCATCTAGCTATTTTCCTCAAATAAGATCCGTGTATTCAGGAGTTGGTTAGTTTCTCTCTCAACCCATTGCCAGTTGGCAATCGAAGCTAGCTGAATAAACACCAGTCTGCTTGGTGGAGAAAGCATGAATGAAAATATAGTTGTCTACTTTCCTTTCTTCCTTCTATTTTTGCAACGTTTTCCCTTTTAGGTCCAAGGTCCCAACACATCAAAAATCAATTCATGTGCAGCGTGACCAAAACTTTTTATGTTTTTCCTCAGTCTTTTTTCCTTTCTCTAACCAAAAAGAAAACTTTGGTTGATCTTGTATTTTATTACTGATTGTCGTAGTTAATTTTTGGGAACATGATAAATATTGCAATCCAAGGAGTAAACAAAGTAAACTTCAAGTAAGATTCATCTGATCTGAGTTTGTTGAATTTCTTGTATTTTGGCTCCACCAAGACATAATTCTAGTGTGAATAGATTTTGCTACGTTTCTTTGGTGGCTAGGCATACAATCTTTTTATTTGTCGCATACGTATAATAAAGATCTCAAACACCAAGAAAATTCAAATGTTCTTGGAAGCAAGGACTGGTAGAGCAGAATTTGACCAAAATAATAAATAAGAAGTGTTATTTCCAAACACAACACCAAATTTGTTCATAGATGCACCAAGAAAAATCACTTGCATTGACAGGTAAGCCTAAATGAAAGAAACAGAGGCATAACAATCACTAGAGTGAAGACTTCCCCAACTTAATCTAGTCTTAGTCCCAATTAGTAAACAAGATTGGGAACAAAACGGTGCTTAAAGATTCGAGCTTCCGATGATACAGAAGAATGTGGCATACCCTTGTCGACATCACTAACATTGGATCGTCCATCCTATCACATCCTACAGTGAGTTGATGGCTCTGTTCTTCAACAGAATTCATGAGGTATTCCCTCATGGCGTATTGCAGTGCTGAAGATATATTTTGCATTACAACTTTTACTTTCATTTTGGCTGTAGCGGAAAGGAAGTCCATAATGAAGCAATTGAAGTACTTCACAAAATCTGTTAGTCTTTAGCCAGACTACCTTAGAAACTTATCTCCCGTCTCTCAGCAAAAAATTTCCCTGTTACTGCTTGGTCTGGAAGCAAGGCAAGCCAGACTGCAGTGTCAGCTCCGTCTTCAGCTGAAATATTCCCAGCATAACCTGTCATTGCAGTCTTGACCCAACCTGGGCAGTAACAGTTGATATAAATTTTCTCACCCTCTGGTCTCTCTGAAAATATCCTCGCCATTAGCCTGGTATAAGTGTTGACTGCAAGCTTTGATATTGAGTAGTCAGTGAACGTTTTAGGCCACCCACCTGATTCCCAAGTGCCCTCTTGTACTTGTTGTAGAAAAGTCGAAACTGTTTGATCAATCATTTCTTCTGTGAGCGTGTCAATATTGCTAAGTTTCTCTCTCAAATTCGCATCTTCAAGTTTCTGCCAATTACATAATAGTTTGACATGGTCAGGGAAACATGAATAAATTTTGTTAAGCTTCTGGTACATTCTCAATACATAGCATTTGAATGATATCATTCAGTAGGGGTTTAAATCATATGCAAAGCACTCATTTACAAATGGTTGTGACCTTATCTGTCACTAATCCACCTCATATCATATGCACCCATGGTTTACCAACAGTCTTCATGCCATTGGGACAAACATAAAGGCAGGTTCTCAAACATTTCGTCAAAAGGGGATCTTAACACTGCTAGCGGGTAGACAAGCACCAAATCCTCTTCCTAACTTCAATGATCCAAACGGGACATTTTGAAAATCCATCCAAGTTTAAGCCTTTCAGGCAAACCAATGGATCATGTCTTTCCACTCACGCATGCAACCAAAGATTTCATTGACCAAGGAAAAGTAGTGAGCTAGTCATCTCCAAGCACATAAACACTTTCCAAGCCCCCCTCCCGCCACATTCGTGGGCGTACATAAAAGGATGAATTTTTATGACTACAAAAGAAAGCAAAAAAAAAAAAAAAATTCACTTACATTTCGTTTGCCATTTGTTCTACCCAATCTGGAGCTCACATTAACAATTCGACCTCCATGAGCTGAATGTTTCATCAAAGGGATCATAGCTTGGATCATATTTTTGATGCCATAATAATTTGTAGTAATGACCTGAGAGGCATACTCGACAGAATTATCAGACCCTTGATTGAAATTAACAGCTGCATTATTTATCTGCAAACACAAAAGAGTAGCAAAAGAATTGGAAAAAATTAGAACCCACATACCAAACAACAAAGTACTGCTGGGCAGTGAAACTGTTCATATTATTACGAGAAATTATATGAGCAACTCACCAGGATATCCAAGCCACCATAATTTTGTTTCAACCAATCACAAAACTCGTTGATGGACAAAGTGTCTAACACATCGAGCTGATGGCAAAACACATTCAGACCACCCTCTTGGAAGACCTTAGCTGCTTCAAGCCCCACACTGTGGTCTCTGGATGTGAGAATAACAGTCACCCCATGTGCCGCAAGCTGCCTTGAAATCTCAAACCCAATCCCCCTATTGCCCCCAGTAACCACTGCAACGGTCTCTGCTGACCACCACCTACACACACATGCATGCATTCCCAAATGCACAAATCACAACTGGAGTTTCTGTTATGTTGCATTTAATTCTTGAAAGAAATTGCATAACTAACACAGATCGTAGCAGCTAGAGTCTATGACAAGAAAATTTATTCACAACTGGGCTCATTGTTTTCTTGTGTTCTTGATTCATGAACATGAAGAAATTGCAAACTCACAGAATAAACTGCAAACTTCATGAAATAAACTGCTTAATTAACAAAGATGATACCGGCTAGAGTCTATGACAAGACAATGTGTTCCCAAATGCACAAATCACAACTTGGTTTTTTGTTTTGTTGTGTTTTTAATTCATGAACATGAAGAAATTTCAGAACTCATAAAGATCATTACACCTAGAGTCTATGACAAGACCATGTATTCCTAATCCAAATGCACAAATCACAACTGGGTTTTTTGTTTTGCTGTGTTTTTAATTCATGAGCATGAAGAAATTTCAAAACTCAAAAAGATAACAGCTAGAGTCTATGACAAGATCATGTACCATCATCTTCTACTCTATCAGAAATGGAAATGAGAGCAAAGCAAATAAGAAGTAAAAAGTAAAGGCAAGCCAACCTCTGGTGATCAGAATAAGGAATGGTTCTGAGAAGTGATATTTCTTGGAGTCTCTTCTCTCTTCTCTCTTTGGCCCTTTCAGCTTTGTCAGATTTTCCCATATCTCCTCTGTTTGTTTAGAAATTCAGAGTTGGAGTGTAATGAGCGACGGAGCAGAGAATGCAAAGGTTTCATCAACATTTTATCACATCCGCCGTGGCCCTAGGGACAAGAGGGCCCCACAACATGCCACGTGTTGGCTTTCGCGCCTGTCGTGGACTCTCTTGCTGGTCAAGTGCCGATGTTCTTTCGTCAAAGGACACCCGAAATTTCGGATTCCGTCTCGCCCATTCCCTCATATAGCAGGCCCAACTTACGGCCCTGAGAAAGCCCATTTTTAAACCCATTAGTGATAATTTTTTTCAATTACAGGCCTTGCCCATTTAAGCCACCAACTGAATCAGCTATTAAATTCAGTTCTAGATTGTTTATCCCCTAACATCAAATTTGTTACTCTACTTTACAGATTTGAGAGGGGAGCGGCTACAACGAGGAGTCTAAAGTGAGGATGTTATTTGAGGAGATCAGTCTTATTATCAATAAATATAAAGAAATCATAAGACTTAAATATTTTAAATATTTTGATGGTGAAATTGGTCTCCTCACTTTAAACTCCTCATTATAGCCTCCTCGAATTTAAGAGTGGTATCAATTTTAAGGTATTTTATTTTTTGTCATTTTGGGCTTGTTTAGTTGTTCTCTATTATGGGAAAAAACCTTCCTTATATACCACTGTGTCATTGTCTCATTCTTTCTATATCCATATATCTTTATGGCAATTCAAATCATGAGCGATGAAGAAAGAAGACAACAATGCAACGGAAATATAGAAATATTTTTTCTCCGAGTTTGGTCTTTCTATGTGGGCTCCTTTTCTTTTGTTGGGTTGGTTCTTTGAAATAACCCAAACCATTCATTTACTAGGGGCCAAATTTATGTAATATGAAAAGAGACGCGTTTGGTCTTGTTAATAAAAATATGGACGGCATGCGTATCAAAAGGTTGCTTTCTAAAAATAAAAGAAAATAACAAACATCACTTAAATTGTCTTTTCTGCCCAGTTGATGAAAACTATAACAATGTTACAGTACAATTTAATTTTTCGTAGTCAATTCTTATGCGTCATGGCTGAGGCCACATATTTTGGTGTGAAAGTGAAACATGGTTAAGGTCCCAAGTTCTTCTATCGACCACGGACTATACGACACGCCGTGTATTTCACAAATCGTCATCTCTTTCGTAAGCTGTTGTCCTTGACCCAGCGAAAGGACGCGCATTAATTCAACACGCACATATTTCCAGTCACTCTCTTCAGAGTTTATTATTTTTTCTCCTTTTCTTGCTGAATAATCTGTCTGCAGTTTGAACGGGTGCACACTCGCCCGTAATGGATAAATAATGCGTGTAAAATGAATGATTTATATCCAATAGACTCTGAAAGTCTCCAACTTTATCATCAAACGCAGACCAGACTCTTGCTGTGGCTCTCAGACACTACTTCCTCCTTCCATTTTTGGTACGCTCTCTTCAGTCTTTCCTCTGTATGACTCTGATTTTGATAATTTTATTGGACTATTTGTTGATTTCTGCATAACCCATTTGCCAAATTCACCTGTTAATCCATAACTGATTCAAGGAATGCTAAAATTCCACAACCCATATCCATAATTCTAATAAATTATAAAACAGCACGAAAGAAACCAATTCTGTACCTTACAAGTTCATGTTTGATGTTTCTTTATGATACAGAGTGCAAAACTTGAGCTTGTGTTAGAGTATCTTTGTTGTTTGACTAGAGGTTATCTTGATATTGCAGCGAAAGAAAAAAAATGGAACGTTGTTTTCAAGGTTGGGTGGTTTTGTTAGCTATGCTAGTACTGGCAATAAGTATGCCATGTTCACATGCTATTCGGGTAACCAAAACTAAGACCAGGTCTGGCGTTTATGTTTCTCCTAAGTTTGTGTTGGCGCCAGGATCAGTTGCAGACAAATATTACTATGATATCCCCTTTCCAAAAGGTCATATTGGCCTCAAGAGTTTCAATGCTGAAGTAATTGATGAAGAGGGGAATCCCATCCCCCTTCAAGAAACTTATCTCCATCATTGGGTTGTTGCTAGATATTATGCCCGGACAGGTTTTGTTGAGCCAGAGGAGACTGGTTTTCAGGAGCTTAAAAAATCAGATTTTACTTTCGTGAGAAACACTGGAATGTGCCAAAATAATGTTCTTGGACAGTATTTTGGACTTGGGTCGGAAACACGAAACACATCCACTCATGTTCCAGATCCCTATGGAATAGAAGTTGGGAATCCTGCAGAGGTTCCTGCTGGGTATGAGGAGAGATGGATGCTCAATGTGCACGCCATTGATACACGGGGTGCGGAAAATGGTTTGGGGTGCACTGAATGCAGGTGTGATCTGTATAATGTCTCGACGGATTCACGTGGTCAGCCTTTGAGGCCAGGTTACAAAGGAGGTTTATATTGTTGTTATGATGGTGTACAGTGCAGAGTAAAACAGGGCTTTAATGGTGCCAAGAGAAGCCTATACTTGAGATATACTGTGAAGTGGGTTGATTGGTCTGATGCAGTTGTGCCTGTCAAGATTTATATCTTTGATGTCACTGACAGGATGAATCATTCAGCAGGACCTTCTATTGTACATGATTGCAGGGTACGTTTTACGGTTTACCCCATCCTATGATATGTTGTAATATTATTCTCTCTAATGATGATAATGTATCAATATTCTTGTGTTTGCAGTTTTTATGAATTTAGTTCCTTTTGTGATTGAGTCTATATCTTTCTTCGGTGTAGGTTGAATATAATGTCGAAGAGTCTTGCAGTGCCGCTAGTACAGCTAGTGACAGGTGCTTAGACAACCAATGGGCAATGGTTACCATGCCAACTGGTGGTTATGTCGTCTATGGTGTAGCCCATCAGCACACAGGGGGGCTTGGTTCAACTCTATATGGAGAGGTGTTTTTTTTTTCTTCCACTCAAAATAATTTGGTTTCTGCTAGGCCTTGCAATATTGTCTTGCAGCATTGGTAGAACTCGAAATTCTTAGATAACCGTCTCTACTTACTGGCATATGGCCTTACCATATTCCTGTATGTATTGAGGCTTGCATGCATTACCAAGTAAAGTTTTTGCAACCAGATTGCAACAATTCACATCTTCCCTCCTGGCCATTTTCTAGTTTTCTTTAAGCACTGCATCGTGATCTCTTCCTGTACTATATTTCTAGTCAAGATTTTTCATTGTCTGCCAGGCTAAATTGAACTGCTCCTTGTCTCTCTTTCATGTCCGCCTTCATGCATGTGTGAAAAGCATGTCTGATATTTCCATACGGCTTTATAATATTTACTACAAGGCTTTTGAACTTTTGGTAATCTGTTGTGTTAAATCAATCTGCTTTTTTGTGGTGAATTTTTCTTAGGATGGAAGGATTCTATGTTCTTCAATACCAATTTATGGAAAAGGAAAGGAAGCTGGAAATGAGGCCGGTTATATTGTAGGAATGTCCACTTGTTATCCTCAACCAGGCTCTGTCAAAATAAATGATGGGGAGACTCTGAGTGTGTTATCTAACTATAGCAGCACACAGACTCACACAGGAGTAATGGGTCTCTTCTACATTTTGGTTGCAGACACCCTGCCAAAGTCCTCCTTGCTTAGCTTGGACGCTCCACTCTGAGTAATCTACAGTTAAAAGGAAGGTTAGCCGATCCAAATAAGCGTTTAAGATTGCGTATCACCGAAACGCCAAATTCGTTAGTCTACTTACATGGTTTTGTTCTTGCAGATTTTGCAGTGTTATTAGCTGAAGCTGCTGGTGTCCGCCATCAAGAGCAATGAGGAAGTATTTGGCGATGGCTATAGGAGGTTGATTTTGGTGTCAACTTTTATGTACCAAAAAATGTATGCGTCTTGAATCTACTTCTCACTCAGCACTGTGATATGTAGACATACGTAACCTATGTACCCTTTTGGTATAGCAATAATTTTAGCTTCGTGTTCATGTGTTTGGTCAAATGTAATGAATTAAGGCTCAGATTCAGTCTGTTCAATATAGAGCCTCCCCCTCAACCTCTCATTTTTGTGTGTGTGTGTGTAACGTGTTTGTGGTGGTATGATGATAGGAGTAGTTGGGTTTGGGAGCATGACATCAACGGGGTTTTTTGGGTAGATTTTATCAAAACCAAGAGCCCCTATTTTGGTAAGAACAAACAATATACTTTGAATACGCACGTTAGTATTTTCATACTATTACAAATTACTCCATTGAATACATGCGTTAGTATTTTCGTAATCCCATGGAAATACCTCAAAATGTGACACAATAATATTCCAAAATTTGGAACTAAGAAATATTATAAATTCCAAAATTTCCCCAACCCTTTCCTTTCACATTGAAATCCATTTGAGTTTCAGAGTGTGTTTTTTTTACAATACGATTTTCTAAACTACCCTATAAAAAATAGAATTAAACCCAATGTAAGGAGACATACACTGCACGAACAACTTTGTACATCTTTCAGACTCACAGTATATCTCTGACCAAAAAACAAGACTCACAGTGTATCTAAAAATACAAAAATTAAAGTTGGGATTCTTCTATGTGATATGTCAGAGGTGTTGAATTGAAAAATTATAGAAAAAAGAGACAGAAAGTGAGAAATCTCACCATCCTTAGGGAAAAAGAAAACTGAAAATCATAAAAAAGGAAGAAAATAAAACGTGGAGGAGTGAAAGGCGACCAGACACGAGGAAGAATATCCACGTCCATTCCAGAGCGATCCTTCTCCGTCTCTCATATATCTTTGGCTCTTCCCCACTTCACCTCCTCCTCCAATTTCCACTGCAGTTAATATATTAAGGGCACTGGGCAGTTATAATCTGTGTTACCGGTACGCTCTTAATTACCATTAAATCCGATCCAACCCAATCACCCAACATTGAAGAAGATGAGGCCCCATCTCTCCCAACCCTCATTTCAGCGTCTTGTTTCTATCTTCTGTGAACGGTGAGGACTGAATTGTTGTGAATTTATGATCCATACCCGAAAACCCATCAACCCATTTGCCCAAAACCAGCATCACCTTCCTTCCCTGTGCCTGGTGATTGATTTGGTTACCATTGAAGGTTGAAGAAGACGAAGAATTTGAAGAAAAGGAGAATTGGGTTCTTATGTCAGGGGCAAAGCCGGCCGCTGAGCATGTCGGCTTCCCCAACGGGGACGCAAACAAGCCCAGTGCTGACGGCTGCTGCAACCCAGTGAAGAAAAGCGGACCCATTTCCATGGATCACGTTCTTCTGGCCTTGCGCGAGACCAAGGAGGAGAGAGAGATCAGACTTCGAAGCCTTTTCAATTTCTTCGATGCTACGAATCTTGGGTACTTGGACTATCCACAGATCGAGGCCGGGTTATCGGCGCTTCAGATTCCGCCGGAGTACAAGTACGCCAAGGATCTTCTGAAGGTTTGCGATGCCAACAGAGATGGAAGGGTCGATTATCTCGAGTTCCGAAGGTACATGGATGACAAGGAGCTCGAGCTGTATCGGATTTTTCAGGCCATTGATGTTGAGCACAATGGCTGCATTCTGCCTGAAGAGCTTTGGGATGCTCTTGTCAAGGCTGGTATGCCCAACCAACCATACTTTCTCCTTCTAAATTACTCATTATCTCTAACTCTGTTATGCTAGTTTCTATGTTAATAATGAGGGTATATTCATTGGCCTGGACCCATGTAGACTGTAGAGCATTGATTTCATAGGATCTTTTTCTGTCAAATGGTTAGAGGATATTGTTGGTGCTGCTGCTTTGAGGCATTATTTATAGTATTGCTATGGCTGTTATATGACTTACACTAGGAACATTTTTTTACCTGTGTGTTCTGCATTGAGCTTGATGGGAATGTATAGATGTGAGCGTAATATAAATTTGCACATATGTCTAAGAGAATGAGAAAGTGGGAGCATTCCCTTTTCATAGCCTTCAATTGGACAGCTTTTTCATTTTCCATCTTATAAGCCCTGGCAGTTTTTGTTTTGTAGGGATTGAAATGGATGATGAGGAACTCGCGCGTTTTGTAGAGCATGTTGATAAGGATAACAATGGAATTATAACTTTTGAAGAATGGAGAGATTTTCTTCTACTTTATCCACATGAAGCAACGATTGAGAACATATATCATCACTGGGAAAGGGTATGCCTTGTGGATATAGGAGAGCAGGCTGTTATTCCAGAAGGAATTAGTAGGCATGTTCATAGGAGCAGATACTTTATTGCAGGGGCTATAGCAGGTGCCGCTTCTCGTACTGCTACTGCTCCTCTTGATCGCTTGAAGGTGGTTTTGCAAGTTCAGACTGCACGTGCTTCTGTAGTTCCCGCTATAAAGAAGATATTGAAGGAAGACGGTATCCTAGGGTTTTTCCGAGGTAACGGAATAAATGTTGTGAAGGTAGCACCTGAAAGTGCTATCAAGTTCTATACTTATGAAATGTTAAAAAAGGTCATTGGAGATAGTATGGGGGCAGACTCGGGAGATATTGGTACTTCGGGTAGACTTTTGGCTGGTGGTATAGCAGGTGCAGTGGCACAAACTTCTATCTATCCTTTGGATCTTGTGAAAACTCGATTACAGACTTGCACTTCAGAAGCTGGAAAGAGTCCTCAGTTGAGGACATTAACTAAGGAAATATGGATTCATGAGGGACCCCGGGCCTTCTATAAAGGTCTGTTTCCGTCTCTTCTTGGGATTATCCCCTATGCTGGCATCGACCTCACGGCCTATGAGACCTTAAAAGATATGTCAAGGACATATATTCTTCAAGATAGTGGTACAATTCTCTGGTTTTCCATTTTTTGTTTTAAATTTCACTCTCCTTTCTTTATCTTTTTCCTCTATGGAATATTTTTTGAACATTTACTTTGTAGAATTGCGTTTTAAAATCTTCACTTTGGTGCAGAACCTGGTCCTCTAATCCAGCTGGGCTGTGGGACAATATCTGGAGCTCTAGGAGCAACATGTGTTTATCCATTGCAGGTTATCCGAACCAGGTACAATTTCATGGCTGAAGCCTACTACTGTGGTTATTTATTCTTTTTAGTGGGGTGCCTATCCAAATTACTTTATTTTTTCACTTCATCTTAAGTTTTGCTATTTCCTTTTGCGGTTGTGTTTAATATATTATTTCTTTCCAGATTGCAAGCTCAACGTTCTAATACAGCTGCTGCTTATAAAGGAATGTCTGATGTATTCTGGAGAACCCTTCAGAATGAAGGCTATACAGGTTTCTACAAGGGATTGTTTCCAAATCTTCTCAAAGTTGTGCCAGCCGCAAGCATTACATATATGGTATATGAAGCCATGAAAAAAAAACTAGATCTGTAGTGAGAGTTGGTAACTACATTGATCTTGTAGTTAGAAATTGTAACGGAGTTGATGATGAAGAAAAAGAAAATGATATTACTAGTTAAGTAGGCGATATGATTGTTATATGACAGATGGTTTCCCCCTTCAGGATATGGGGCAAAGGATTTTCAATTTTGTAGTCAGAAAGTCTTTTCCGGGATTTATGGAAACTTACTATTGAGAAACCAGGTTACAGCCCATTTTGAATTTCACAGCAAAGGTGGTAGGTATTATCTTGTTCCTTTTTCCTCTGTGTTTGTTGACTATATCATTAATGAATACTGAAAATTTAAAAGTTTCTGTTCTTCCCCCTTTGTTATATTGTTGCTTTGCCATCAGGATCTTTTTGCACGATTTACAGCAAGATTTGAGTGGAACATGAGGCTATTCTCTATACTGATCCATATGTGGTGAGAATTAACTGAGTTTCATATGTGATCGGTAGATATTGCAGCTGCAATATCTAGTTTGACTCCATACCGTACTTCTGCATGATAAGCATATGTACAGGGTGTGCCCCAAGGCACTGTGCTTGCTTGCGTTCATAATGCATGTAGTATCTATGTTTCATTTAGCCACCACCTGTGATACTTGCCTTGAAAGCAGATTCTTATGATGTTTAGGTAATTGATAAGATTTGGAATTTGTGATCCCAAGTCATATATAAAAGATTTGATATTGATGCTGAAAGATCAGCCTTGATTTTATTTAGGTTGATACTTCAGTGTGCGAAATTGTTTTTAAAAGGTATCTTAGATAATTTGAAATGTGTTCATGAGTGTCTACAATTCTTTTGATTAGCTGTTTACCTGTGTTGCACGGTAAATTTGTGATGTATAGTGCAAAAAGAAACTCAGAGGAACAGACGAAAGATAAAGAAGAAAACAATGCAAAACCAACAAACTGGAGTTTATTCAATTCTTTCCAAATTGGTTTCTCTGAACTGAGATACAGCAATTGGCCTTGAAAAGCAGCCATCGATTGGCACATGAGACCCAGAAAAGCCAGAAACAAATCTAACCCAATTGCACAATTGCTTCTTTTAACTACTGGAAAGAATTAGAGCCATCAAAATAATTAACAAAAAGCAGAAGTGAGGAAGCTGCACTAACATAACCTACGATTACATAAAGAGTTTGACATGTGAAATAACAAATCCGGAAGAAAGGCTTGACCTTCCCTTTGCCTCAATGACTTGCCTGTGACCGCTTCACATCCCACTAAGGGAGGAAGAGGCTGATATTGTTGACCAAACGTGTAGAAATTCTACTAAAATTCATCATCTTCTTCCTCTTTTTCCTCCACATTTTGTGTGTCTGTGCCAGAGAGAGCTTGTTAGGTTAAAATGGCAGTGAAGTGTTTTTAGCTGTTGCTTCAAGTGTATGTTATATAGAGGTATAAACTTCCCAACCGGGTGACTTCGGCGGTGGCATCCTGAATTTTTAAATTATAATGGAGAAGGAGGAAAAGGAAAAGAAGACAAAAGCAAACAGATCAGCAGGAAGAATCACATGTGGAATGTACATTTTCTAATGGTCCCCCTAAGCATTATTCTCTTATTGGGTAAGTGCTTATCTTTTGCTAAGAATATTATCATTCTTCATCTGCTTTACATCAATTAGAACATTAGTCTTTCAACACTAAAGACTCAGGAGAGAGAGAGAGAGAGAGAGAGAGAGAGAGAGAGAGAGAGAGAGAGAGAGCCGAGAAATGCTGAGGAAAATGAATATTAAGACCAATGGGTGGAAGTATTTTGCTAATATCAGTCATTCATGCTTAAATACTTGATTTTTGACTATTGATTTAATGTGAATTTCACAGTGATTTACGGTCAGAAATCACTCATATACGTGTATACGACTCACCATAACATAATTTTTGAGTGGAAATATGAGACAACATGTGGAGGAATCCTTCTCGAACGAAGAGATTAGAATGATAAACTAATGGAAAAAAGTAGTTAAAGCTGTAATAAACTAGCAGCAAAAATAGAGGAGAATTTGGAAGTAGATTTGCACCGTCCATTTTCTTGCCTCCATACTAATGCTTGTGAGAATCTGTGTGTCCAAAGCCACTAATCCACTTAGTGGGAGACCCAAATGTTGGAAAAAAAACTCCATGTCACTTACTAAACAATAAACCTCTTATAGATAAGCAAGACCTACTGATAAGCAATAGGGAACAACTAGACTTTGGATTTACTTTTTAGCCACTAGATCCTTCATGGATTTGTAATTGCTGCCCTCTACATTTGTGCTCTATGCAATAATTGAGGGCACTACAACTATGTCAAGAGATAACTTTTTTTTGGGCAGGATTGTGTAAGCCTTGCCTTGTATGTAAATAGAAAGTTCACATAACATAATAGAAATTCATACGAAAATAACACATGAGTTCATGTTGTGCACAATTTTTCAACAGATGCTTTATTGAAAATTAGGGTTTTCTTCAACTTGAAGTCGGGTCATACTCGTATGTCTGTCTTATTATCGAGAATGAGATTATTGTAAGTCTAACCAAAAAAAAAAAAACATAAACTAATATGAAAAAATTATTATATAGCATTGAAATATCCATTTATATTATACCACTACCATACTACAAAACATCAAAGAGCAATCCTATTTCTTCAATTTTTTTGTGTTTTCTTTCTTCAGTTTCCTTTCCCTCTTAAATAAATTCAAAAGAAAATGGTTTGAACATATTTTAAATAATTTATTTGTTTTGAGCTTAGATTGGACGACGAAGCCCAAGAGTCTGTGAGCTCTGTTTACAACATAAGTATATTGTATATTGTATAGTGAGTTGTTTCCTATATTATCTTTTGTCTCTATCTAAGTCACAAGCAAGGTGGACGTGCCGGAGTGGTTATCGGGCATGACTAGAAATCATGTGGGCTTTGCCCGCGCAGGTTCGAATCCTGCCGTCCACGTTTTTGTGATCCAATTAATTTAATTAATCACACGTTTATTTTTATATCTCCGGCCAATTTTACCGCCAATCTTTTCTTTCTTTTTTCTTCATCAACCACTGAGAGTTGGAGCCAATGAGAACCAGAGCAAATCAAATTGAATGAAATCCTCCAATGCGAACAAAATCACCACCATAATCACACAATGCAAAGGCCCCAAGTTAGTTCAAATTCTCCCTCCAAACGTCCTTCACCTAAATGATCAAATTAAAATCACAGGGCTCTCTCTTTTCTAGATCAAATGAAAGCCACCAATGCGAACAACATCACCACCGTAATCAAACGCTGCAAGACCCCAAACCAACTCCTCCGACTCCATGCTCTCACCATCACCAATCCCACTCTCACCAAAACGACTTGTCGTGATATTATCACCTCCAGCATCCTCCACGCCTTCATCTCTCTGATCCCTTCTTCCTCTTCAACCACTTCACTCTGCTATGCCGTCTCTCTCTTCAATCTCATCACAAGCCCATCAACCTTTTGTTTCAATAACATTATTAGAGCCCACACCCTTCTTTCTTCCCCTCTCTCTGCTCTCGGCTTCTTTGCCCGTATGCGCCGGTTTTCTCTCCCCCCGGACTTCCACACCTTCCCTTTTGCTCTCAAGGCCTGTGCCCAACTTGGGTTTTCTTCGTTTTTCATCTCTCAGGCCCTTCACTCGCAGGCCCTCAAGTTCGGTTTCGCTTCCCATTTGTTTGTTTCTAACACCCTCATTCATGTCTACTCGATTTGTCATCACCTGAACCATGCGTGTAAGGTGTTTGATGAAAGTTCTCGCCGGGATGTGGTCTCCTACAACGCCATGCTCGACGCCTTTGTTAAGGCCGGTGAGGTTTCTAGAGCGCGTCAACTGTTTGAAGAAATGCCTGTGCGGGACTCCGTCTCGTGGGGTACCGTTTTAGTTGGGTATGCTCAGATGAATCAGTGCGAAGAAGCGATTCAACTGTTTGATCAGATGCTTGGTTTGCGAGTTATCCCTGATGATATCTGCTTGGTTTCTGCTCTTTCTGCTTGTGCGCAGCTGGGAGATTTGGAACGAGGGAAAAACATTCACGATTACATCAAACGGAACAGGGTTCGACTCAGTTCCTACTTCTTAACAGCGTTAGTGGACTTGTATGCCAAGTGTGGGTGCATTGAGACTGCCCTGGGGATCTTCGAGGCAAGCCCAGATAAGAATGTGTTCACATGGAACGCCATGCTTGTTGGGCTTGCAATGCATGGCCACGGCAAGCTGTCACTGAATTACTTCTGCAGAATGATAGAGGCCGGAGTTAAACCAGATGGGGTGAGCGTCTTAGGGGTTTTAGTGGGCTGTAGCCATGTGGGTTTTGTACATCAAGCCCAGAAGCTTTTCGACGACATGGAAACAGTTTATGGGGTCCCTCGAGAGCTCAAGCATTATGGATGCATGGCTGATCTGCTTGGGAGAGCAGGTTTGATCAAGGAAGCAATGGAGATGATAGACAAGATGCCAATGGGTGGTGATGTTTTTGTGTGGGGTGGGTTGCTAGGAGGGTGTAGGATACATGGTGATGTTGAGATAGCAAAGAAAGCGGCAGAACATGTAATGGAGTTGGACCCTGAAGATGGTGGAGTTTATTCAATCATGGCCAACGTTTATGCAAATGCAGAAAAATGGGATGATGTGGTGAAGATTAGAAAATCCATAAAAGATGCTAAGAGGGTGAAGAAGATCAGTGGTTGTAGTTTAATTAACTTGAATGGAAGCATCCACAAGTTTATTGCAGGGGATAGCTTGCATCCTCAATCAGAAGCAATATATTGGGTTTTGGATGGACTTTGGAAGCATCAATTCGAAGCATGCTAAGCAAGTTCTGATTTTTATTTTTGTTATCATACTTCTACAGATCTTACATAGGAGAGAAGTTGAAATTGGGTATGCGGCCTTCATGTTTGCTACTCTGACGTAATAAGTATTTTATTAAGCTTTTGTCCCTAGTATAGGATAAGAATGATGCTGACGTGCTACTTCAGGAGGGTTCTACTGGCACTGTGCGCTGTTGGTTCTTGAACACGTGTCCCATTGGGTTCTGCACTGTGATACGTGGCTCCAGAACACTCTACTCTTTTTTCTTGATTACGAGAACTCTCTATTCTTTTCAATATTCATTCTTATAAGTAAGATCCAGCTGCAGTTACTTTCAAGTTAAGGATCGCTTTCATTTTCATCAAGTTTGTGTTTAACTGAGACTTGTTACTCTTACTGTGGAAGCATCTACTGTCTGATTTCTATATTTCTCTGCGTAAGATCATGGCTTTTAGATCAAGGGTATGTGAGCTCATTTCCTCTTAAATTTCTCATGTAATTTTTTTAAATTCTTCCTGTACATTTCTGGGGTTTTCTTTTACTTACCATGTACAGAAAATTGTGCAGAAGCATTGGGAACAAATGGCGAATGGGTTAAGACAATATGCAACCTCAACCTCACCCAAGACGAAAGCCTACACCCCAAGTGCTGGTGTCACTGCACAAAACCAGCAGAGCTACAAAAGGTTCTTAAGGGGAGACTTCGTGCCTGTCTATGTAGTTCTTGGGATGATAACAGTGTCACTGGGGTTGGGGCTCCACACCGCGATGCATCAGCTGAAGCACAACCCCCATGTCTACGTGAAGAAGCAGCGACGCGAGACGCTGCCGGAGGTGGTGGAGCCGGAGCATGTGGCGGAGGAGGCCGAGAAGTTCATGACGAACTCGTTTTTCAGGAAGGTGGCTCATGTTGAGGAGTATGACGGCTACAATCATGCCGTTAAAGATCCTACCCGTAGAGATGCTTTTGCTTACAAACCCTCCAACCCGCGAGAGCGTGTCGTGACTCTCAAGGACGTTGGAGCAGAGCCTGTCCAACCCAAGGCTTCATACTAGTTTCCTTTTTCGATTTTTTAGTCTCTGTTTTTCGTTTGCTGAATTTCTTGTCTGTTTTTTTTCTTTTTTTCTTTTTCACTGCTATGGCTTTCTAGTAACTCCCATTTGAGTTGTACTTTTTGGGGTTGGAGGAAGAGAGCCATTTCTACTACTACTGGTGATCGTTGTTTACTGTAACTTCACTCTGACATTGTATATATTCCAAAAGTGCTGACATCATTGATGATGTCAATTATATATATATATATATATATTCTCATAGAGCTTTCATTGATGGAGCTTTATTTGAGGGACACTTGGGCTAGTTTGGCATTGCGTTTTTAAAAAAAATTGCTGGGCTGCGATAATAATCAGCTGTGAAAAAACAGCTAGATGTTTGGTAAATTGTATTTGAAAAACTGTTGTGAGTAGTTAAAGTGTTTGATAAATTTTTATCAAAGGTGTTTTTAGTGTGTATAATGACTTAAGAAGATATAAATATGAAATTGTTTATTTTTTTCTTCTTTCTTTTTCTACTTTAAAAAAAATCAACTTTACAACATAAATTTTTGTCTTTTTTTAATTTACACTTTTTTATTAAAA
This sequence comes from Prunus persica, assembly GCF_000346465.2. Lineage (NCBI taxonomy): Eukaryota > Viridiplantae > Streptophyta > Magnoliopsida > Rosales > Rosaceae > Prunus > Prunus persica. The sequence continues at coordinate 13,069,542 of NC_034013.1, read as the reverse complement.
AATTTAATCTAAAAATATTTTTTATATTAATAAAATATAAATACAAAATATTAAAATTAAAAACAAACCAACCCATCACCTTACCCAACCCATCTCTCTCTCTCTCTCTCTCTCTCTCTCTCCTATTCTCTTCTCCATTGCCTCAAAACACCGAAAACAGAACAACTCAGATCAAGAATTTTAAAACAAAAAACTCAATCCAAACCCAGATTGTTTGAGTTCATGGTCCTTTGTTCTATGTATGTGAGTGGGATTGTAAGATTGGATTTTATTTTGGTGGGAAGCTTGGGGTTTGATTTTCTTTGGCTGGACATGACGGAGCGGGGAGGGAAGATGGGATTTGGATCTTTTGTGGTTGCATGGTTTGGTAGTTGGTAAAATCATTGAAGGTAAGGTTTGCTTTATCGTTTATTTTATAATTTATATGTTTACAGAGTTATTCACTTCTCTGTTTTTCTCTTGCTCTCAAATTTTAGATTTTGAACTATTCTTCAAGGTTGTTGGGGCTTCTTCTTCGCTTGAGTATGGATTCTTCTTTGATTTGATGGGGCTTCTTCTTCTCCTTTCTCTCTGCATTTTTTTTTTCCGAAAATTTTATCTTCTCCTTTCTCTGTGCAGTTTGATTCGAGGAGTGCAGATGGGAGTTGTGTAATTGGAGGGACAAGGACTATCCATTTGAAAAATAAGTGAAGGCATTATGGGAAAGCCAAAATTTCATTCAAACCACTGGTTAAATTTTTTTTAAGCAGCTTTTGAAAGCTGCCTTCTCCCTGCTTTGGAAAAACAGCGGTCACTGACCGCAATTTTTTTTAAAAGCTGATTCTTGATGTTTACCAAACACCTTAGTTTTGGAATTTTTTTTTTAAGCTGCTTTTTTAAAAATTTAAGTACTCTCAAACGCCACCGAAAGTAATCAGATAAAATTCTAAATTTAAGCACTCCCTATAGTATAACTTATAGGGATCCATTGTAAATTGTATTTTATTAATTCAAACTATCTATTTTGTAGATGCTTATTTAAAGATTATCTTTATAAAAAATCACTTGAATCTAATATTATTTGATCATTTAATTGAGTTATTAAAATTTTAGTACTTTTTAAAAGCACTGTGTTTATTGATTTTGTAAGACACAATTGGATGTTGAAACGGTTTTTGATTTGTCTAATTTTTTGTAAGGATGATTTATGAATGAAGACCTGAAAAATAAATGGTTTAGATCATTGGAAAAAAAAAAATTTGTAAGGTACCTTAAAGGGCGTTCTTCAAATAAAATTATTCTTTAATAATCTTTTTAAATGTTTTTAATTCGTGTTATTTAAGAAAAAATTATAAAAATTTACTGGTCAAATTTTTTGTAAGGATGATTTATGAATGAAGATCTGAAAAATATATGGTTTAGATCATTGAAAAAAAAAATTGTAAGGTATCTTAAAGGGCGTTCCTCGAATAAAATTATTTAAGAGATTCTTTAATAGAAGGTGATTATATATATAAGTCTTTTTAAATGTTTTCAATTCGTGTTATTTAAGAAAAAATTATAAAAATTTACTGGTCATGATTGTTGGAGCCTAAAAAATTATGTTTTCAATTTTTAAATGTTTTAAAATATTTAAAATGTTTTCAATTCATGTTATCACACATACTTTTTAAATGTTTTAAATGTTTCAATTCATGTTATTTAAGAAAAAATTATAAAAAATTTCAACACATGTCACTTAAAAATCATAACCCAAAAAATTATTAAGATTTCTTCAGGATAAGACGTTCCACGTGGACACAAAATCTTATCAGAAATCTTGTCCTATATGGAATATTGTCTCTAAATAGTAGTTTAATTAAATAAAATAATACATTGGTCATGACTGTTGGAGCTCGAAAAATTATGTTTCCAATTTTAAAATGTTTTCAATTCATCTTTTAAATGTTTTAAAATGTTTAAAATGTTTAAAATGTTTAAAATGTTTTCACATATACTTTTTAAAAATTTTAAATGTTTCAATTCTTGTTATTTAAGAAAAAATTATAAAAAATTCAACACGTGTTACTCAAAAATCATAGACCGAAAAATTATTAAGATTCCTTCAGAATAAGACGTTCCACGTGGACACAAACTCTTAAAAAAAATTAAACCTTGCAATATTATATACGATCCGTTAACACGACACGAATTCATACAAAATTATCAATATTTGGGTTGAGCTTACTAAGTCGGGTTGAAAATGGATGAACCCATTAGCCACCCGTTAAATATACAAGTCGTGTCGGGTTCATTCGCGAATATTCGCTATCCATCTGTTAAGGAGGGTAATTTTGTATCACAATTCATATTAAAAAAACTAAACACCCACCTAACTGACTTTGTTTTTTATTATTCTTCTTTCTCTCACTGAATCTCTCTTGTCTTCACTTTATTTTTTTTACTCCTCTCTCTCTCTCTCTCTCTCTCTCTCAATCTCTTTTTCCTCTTCTTGTTTTCTTCTTCTTTCATGGCACGGTTTCCTTTTTCTTGCTATTTCCCAAGTTTTCATCTTCTTTATTTATATTTATTTCATTCTCTCTTCTCTTTGTGTCTTTTTAGAATCCAAAATTCTTTTCTTTTAATGTAAAAGTTGAGAACCAGTGAAGAAGTCTTCACTGTCTATCAATGTGGGTTGGGGTTTTGAGGGGTGTTTATGAGATGGATATTTGGGGGAGAGGACAGATAGAATGGGTTGATGGCTAAGCTCGGTGATAGTTGTTGGTTTTTTTTTTTTTTTGATGTTTATTCTTAACGGGTCGTGTCAGATATTTACAAATTATAACGGTTCATGTTTGGGTCTAGTATTTGTCACCCGTTAACTTAATAGGTCGTGTCATGATAACTCTTTAAGTTAATAGGTTGACACGAATACGACCCGAAACCCGTTAGCACGACCCGTTTGTCAGGTCTATCATAAATCTTGTCATATATAGAATAGTCTCTAAATAATAGTTTAATTAAATTAAATAATACATAGTTGTGGAATGTATGAGTGTTGTACCATTGTTTGTCTCAAAATAATAAAATAAAGATGACCTTAAAATATAACCATGTATGGCTGAAGATGGAAAAATTTAATTATGTACTACGTTTAGCCTTATCTAGAGATGACTTTATGGAGATGTCATGACTTTATGGAGATGTCTATCTACTTTCTACTATCTATAATGAATGAATGAATGCAAATGCCTATGGGTCTCTCAAAATTACTAAATTAATTAATCACGTTTCAATCAATCACATGGACATGGTAATCATTCAATCACATGGGGTAATTCAAGAACTTTTTTGATGCCATCAGATCAGTGATGATGCTCAAGGAAATTGAACTTAATCTTATTGAAGAACCAAAACAAATAAAATTTAATATTAATTTGAAATGAATATAAAAGCTCCACACAAGAAATTGAAATATATGAATTATAATTCTCTTTTTTTTTCTTTGATTTATTTGTTTGTAGGCTTGAAATTAAAAACAAACGTCCACAACTGTCAAATCTATGTAAAACCGATAAATTTTGCTTAAGAGAGAGGATTTTCTCATTAAAAAAAGAAGAAGAAGATGTACCTGTGTGAAAAGAGTAATTAAAACTACATACCACTCTTCTAAATCCATCATACGTATGTAATTAAATCTATCACATGTCTGTAATTAAAGTATGTAAACATCTCAACAACTTTGTTGTTGAATCCTAATTAATGACATAATTATAAGAGATATTTAATAATATGGAGATTCACTATTATACCCAATATAAGAGCCCATATTATAAATAAAAAACTCTATATGAAATGGACTTTAGAAACACACCCAAAGCCCATTTACAAAGTAACAAAAATGCTTTTAACTTCTTTTAAATTACAAAATTGCCATTGATTTCTTAAAACAAACTCAACCCCAAAACCTCATAAAAAAAAGCCATATTTTTTGTGAGCCCCGTACATGTACTTTTAAAGAATATAAATTATCAAGTATGGGCAAGAACACGAATCATCTCGTGCAAATGCATATCCAATAGCCAACATTAAAAGTGTTGACGTCATTGATGATGTCATCTGTAGATATATATATATATATATATATATAAGCCTTTTTAAGTGTTTTCAATTCGTGTTATTTAAGAAAAAAATTATAAAAAATTATTGGTCATGACTATTGGAGCCCGAAAAATTATGTTTCCAATTTTTAAATGTTTTAAATGTTTTCAATTCATGTTTTAAATGTTTTCGATTTATGTTTTCACACATACTTTTTAAATGTTTTAAATGTTTTAAATGTTTCAATTCGTGTTATTTAAGAAAAAATTATAAAAAAATTCAACACGTGTTACTCAAAATCATAGCCCAAAAAATTATTAAGATTCCTTTAGGATAAGATGTTCCACGTGGACACAAAATCTTATCAGAAATCTTGTCATAGATAGAATATTGTCTTTAAATAGTAGTTTAATTAAATTAAATAATACATTGGTCATGACTATTGGAGTCCGAAAAATTATGTTTCCAATTTTAAATGTTTTAAATGTTTTAAAATGTTTAAAATGTTTTCAATTCATGTTTTCACACATACTTTTTAAATGTTTTAAATGTTTCAATTTGTGTTATTTAAGAAAAAATTATAAAAAATTCAACACGTGTCACTCAAAAATCATAGCCCAAAAAATTATTAAGATTCTTTCAGGATAAGACGTTCCACGTGGACACAAAATCTTATCAGAAATCTTGTCATATATGGAATATTATCTCTAAATAGTAGTTTAATTAAATTAAATGATACATAGTTGTGGAATGTATAAGTGTTGTACCATAGTTTTTATAAAAATAATAAAATAAGGAGGACCCTAAAATATAGTCCTGCACTATTCTTTAAAAAATTAATATTTTAGAAGGCTAAATTTTTAGCTTTAGACTATATTTAGCCTTATGACTGAAGATGACCTTATGGAGATGTCTATCTACTTTCTACTATCTAGAATGGATGAATGAATGCAAATGCCTATGGGTCTCTCAAAATTACTAAATTAATTAATCACGTTTCAATCAATCACATGGACATGGTAATCATTCAATCACATGGGGTAATTAAACCCTACATAATTTAATTTCTATAAACAAACTATATAAAAAATATTTAAACTCCTATATTGAGTATAATAGTGAATCTCCCTAATTAGATTTGATAAATAGCTATGGTCCATAAGTAGAAGTAGTAGAAATTACATAATCAAGTTCAGATTACAACAGAGGAAAAAAAAAATTACTAGGCTTAACTTTGTTATATTTGAAGACGTGAAGCACGCCTTAGTTGTTTTATTTGAGGGCTTAACTTTCAACACTGCCACCTGGCTTGGCTTTGTTTTTTTGTGGCTTCAATTTTCTCCGTTATCGCCGGCCATTACGGCAAGAAAAAGAAGCGAAAGATGCATGCATGGTTTGGGTTTGCTTGATTATAAATAGCACAGCAGGTTGGAGCTAGGAAAAGCAGTAAGCAACGAGAGAGAAAGAACGAGAGAAGTGAGTTCACATTTGTATACATTAAAAAAAAAAAAATCAATCATATTCAAGCGCGAGCGACAGATCATCAGAAATGGCATTACCAACAGGGTCTTCAGCGCTTAAATCAGTCACGCTTGAGAGATACGTGGTCTACATACGCAAAGAAGTCTACCCGCTGAATGATGTTCTCGAATGCTCCGGAACGGATCCTGAGAGCGCAGACGCAACGTTCCAAGTGGCGGCGGACGCTCAGGACCCCAGTCTGGTGAATATAAAATCCTCCAACGGCAAATACTGGAGGAGGGCAGACAATGAGAGTTCGTGGATTGTGTCCGATGCAGTCGAGATACATGAAGATCAAGACTCGTGGGAGTGTACACTCTTCAGGCCTGTGAAGGTTGATGACGACCCACAAAACAACAGATACAGATTCCAACACGTGCAACTCGGATACTATATACAGCCACTCGCTAAATGGGAGGGTGAACTCATACTCAATGCACACCAAGAAGCCACCAACGACGACCAAATCTTTGAAGTCATTTCCAAAGAGACTCAAACATGATCTTCCTATTAAGTTAATTTGATGTTTGTGGGTAGCGTCGCTGGAAACCCTCACGAGACTTCACTCGTCCTATCAGGGTCACCTATGGGTTTAAAAGGCTTGTTGCATATGCTAAATGCAATCGCGTTCCCTGCGAAAGTGGCATTTTTCTTAAGTTTTCCTTCTGTTGTGATTTGGGTTTCAATAATATTGCATGCAGCTGCTGCTCATGCATTAATTTATGTAACCTATAGCTAAGACTATCTGTGGGAATAAAAGTTGTGCTTGTTTCGTTTTACTATTCCAATCTAGATTACTTGATGCATTCATGCATTACTTTCATGATCCAAGAATTACTCGGGTCCTTGACTATTACAAGGTTAGTGAGAATAATTGACACTGAGAATTGTCAAGCAAGATAAATAATAATAGTTCAATCCATGCATTTTAAGGTAGGCACATTAGAAAATCGAAAGGGGAATTAAAGATTCTAACAAAATTCTCAACACATATATTAACATCTCATAACTTTTGTTCTAACCGTGATAAACATTTATCATTCAATCGATAAACGTAGGGAGATTCACTATTATACCCAATATGGGGGCTCAAATTATAAAAATATCCTATATAAAATGGACTTTAGAAACACACCCAAAACCCATTTACAACATAACAAAAAAGCTTTTAACTTCTTATAAATTACAAAACTGCCATCAATTTCTTAAAACAAGCCCAACCCCAAAATCTCATAAAAATACCCAAAACACTCAATAGGGTATCAAAGTAATTTAATAATCAATATTAAATTCAATAAGGCCAGCTATCATTTTTTGGGTTTTTTTTTGGTTTGTTTATAGGAATTCAATTGTGTAGGGTTTATTTATAATATTAGTGCTAGAAATGGGTATATCACTAAATATCTCATAAAGGTATTATCGATAATACACATTGAGACATACTTAAGTAGTTTCTTGATGACATTCATCAGAGAACTCTGACAACTGCGAAGCTCTAGCAACTTCAAGCAGTTTGATTAGTTTCTTATTTCCACCAATACACGCTGCATCAAGTGGAGTGCTTCCCTATCTGCAATCAGGAAGTAGACTAATTAGAAAGGTTAAACATGCATGTTGGAATTATTTATTTTTTTAAATAGGCAGTCCCTTGCTTTAGTCTAAACAGAATACTGTTGATCTTCTCGTCTATTGCCCCTATAACTTCATGTATAGAAAAAGGAACTTGTTTGTGAAATGACTTATAGGATGACTTAGAATGTCTAAAGAGGGGTGAATATGCTAATTTAAAATTATAATCAATAAATAAAAATTAAACTTCGTAGCAGGATTGATAATTCTCAAATGTGTTGAGCATAAAATAAAAGAACACGTAGAGAATTATTTTATGTGGTAAAACCTCACCTCTGGGAAAAATATACATTGGACTCCTCCTTGCAACACAAATCCACTATAGAACGATGATTACAAGAAGTACTTACACACTTATCCTAGACACATTCTAGACAATGCTTATCGACTTCTTTGTAACTCAACTTATGTCACGGGATGATCTTTCGATGCTCCTTATGTTGAACATAATAAGGGTCACGATTGCTTCAAGCTCGCCAGAGGAAAACTGCCACTACGGTCTTGGGGCCCTCAATCGTGTGAGTCATCGAACATGCAAATGAATGCAATATGAATGATGAAAGTGTTTGATAAATCACCAAGTAAACATGGAACACTTAATGATTTATCTCAAGGATATGCACAACAGCTTTTCTTAGGAATTCTAGATGCTCAAAACAAATATATCAAAGCTATCTTACAACCAAGGCAGCACGTCCTATTCTTATACAAGACCCATTCTCCTTTTTTTCCAAGGGGAATTGCATAAAGTCAAGAGATCAAATCTCGCTAATCAGATTTGATTCTTTCCACAATTGTCAGCTTATGCAAGCTTTCAAATACCTTACAATCCCATCTTTTTATACAAGGAAACCATATTAATCAATGAAATCAATTTGGGTATTAAAAGAAACATGCTCTCCAAGTCAGATATGAAAAAGGACCTTTTTACTTAAACTAGAATAAGGTCCAATAAGGAAAGTAATCTCAAAAGATAAAATTTAATCCTATTAAAAATAAGACTAATATAAAAGCATTTGAGTGAAATAACTCCAACTAGGAATCGTATAATGAATGCATGATTATGTCATAATTTACTTGAAATCAAGTTCCTTATATCGATCAAGTCATACTTCAAAAATCGGGGATTGAATGTGTTGCGCCAAAACTTTCAGTAAGAGATATTCACACACTAATTCCTGACCTATGCTACAGTTTAGGAAATGCCAATACAATTTTCATACTAACAATCTCCCCCTTTGACATTTCCTAGACAAAACACATATTACAACTAAAAAGAAATTGCATGGGATTTAACAAATGAAACCTACTCTAAACTCGAAGCTCTAAATCCCTGCACATTATGAAACAACAAAACCAGTGAAGCATGTGGGAGAAGAAATGTAATTCAAAGCAAACTTACAACACACAGTCATCTCTCCCCTTTTTTGTCAGGAAATCCAAAAGGGAAAGAAAGAACATAAGGGAGCATATATAATAACAAAAATAAGAGGAGAAAATCAGTTTGCAATCCCAACATATAAAGGCATAGAGATTAACCAAAGAAGCATTAAGGGGCTTTATCTTGTCGTGCTTTTCATTCTTTCCCTCTAAGTACGATTTATGAGTTTGTAGATAAAGTTGTTGTGGTATCATTGTTAAAAATGTATGACAACTTCGGAAAGTCCCAGGCCAAATGAAAGAAGAAAATCTTTTGCTTCTTCTTTGATTAAGGGTGGCCTCTTTTCTTAATTTAGAACAAAAATTAATACAAAAAATTTCAACCTTAGATGCCAAGTTTGTTAATTTATGTAAAAGATGCCCACTATATGAAAAGTAAAGAACAAGGCCCTGAATTTTTTAGAATAAAGCCTAAAAAGCATCAATTACACACATAAAATTGCAACTATAACTCTTGGGCAAAAAGATTTTATAAGGGGCTCATTTTTTTGGGGGCCCTGTGCCATCGCTTAGCCCGCACACCTTGTGGCCGGGCCTCATTGATGATGACAAGAGTTTGGAACATTTTGAGGATGCTAATGTCTCTTTCATTCCAAGAATAGCTCATTTATTAGCAAAATGCTCGACTTGAAATACTAATATAAATGCTTTTACTAACAGAAATAAAATGCTGCTTTTGACTTGTAAAAACTTTGCATATTGTCATCTATCAAGTAAGAATTGCTTGTTGCACAGCCTGAGAGTTGAACAAAACTTTAGCTCACATTGTTGCTGAAAATACAAAACCCCCAAGCAAATATTTCCGATCGTATAACTTTATTAATTCCTCTTACAGTCTCATATATAGAATGAATTTGACTATGTAAACAATCTGCAACAGTGAATTCATGAACAAGGCCATCTACTTCTATGAGAGAGCAGCCAGGCTGCTTTTGGATACCCTGAAGAGGCATACCTTTCCTCAGCTTGTTCACATCATAACACCTTGATGTTGAAGCATATAAATTGGATAATAAAACACGAGACTCAAACCTTCTTGGTTCCAAATTCTGCCAACTCTGTGTTCCCGTAAGTCCTGCATGCAAAAAGCAGAGATCGCCATATGACCACATCAGGATGAATGGGCATAGCTCTTATGAACTTCTCAGCCTCATTTAACAAATTAGCACGACCAAGAAGATCCACCATGCACCCATAGTGTTCAATGCGAGGAACGAGTTTATAAATTTCAGACATGGCTTTGAAATACCGAAAACCCTTTTCCACAAAACCGCCATGGCTACATGCAGACAGGACCCCGAGGAATGTGACCTCATTTTGCCTGACATTACTTGACGCTTCCATTTGTGAAAACATTTCCAATGCTCTAACAGAATCCCCATTCATAGCAAGACCTGTACTCATGGCAGTCCATGTAAACACATCTCTTGAGCTCATGCCATGAAAAATTTCAAGAGCCCTTTCAATGTCTCCACACTTGGAGTACATGTCAATCAAAGCATTCTTCACTGACATGTTCATGTCAATGCCGCTTCTTTCGCAGTAGGTATGCACTCACCTTCCATGGTCCAATGCACCTGAATGCCCACATGCAGAAATAACACAAGCAACCATTGCCGCGTCTGCTTCAACTCCTAATTGCATCTCACGAAACAATTCTATCGCGTCCTTGAACGAGCTTGACTGCGTATAGCCTGCAATCATAGAAGTCCAAGACACCACATTTCTGTGTGGAACTCTGTCGAAAACCTTTCGAGCATCATCCATTCGCCCGCACTTCGCATACATGTCGATCAAAGACGAACCCAGGAAGACATCCAACGCAAACCCGCTTCCAAGCACCAACCCATGAATTTTCCTCCCCAAACCAAGAGAACCCAACCTCGCAGACGCAGTGAGAGCACTGACCAAAGTCACCTTATCGGGCCTCGTAGACCCATCACTGAGCATTTCCTCAAACAAGGGCATCCCAGTTGCGATGCCTCTGTAAACACCCAGAAATAACGCTGTTCCAAGACACCACGTCGCGAACCAGACCCGATACCAAGTCGAAGACTTTACGAGCAGATTCAAGTAGGCCACACGCAGAGTACATAGAGACGAGGCCATTTTGAACGAAAACGTCATCATGCAGTCCGAGAATGAGTGTCAACCGACAAAGCTCTTGGCCTTTGTGGGGAAGCTGGAGACGACCGCATGCTTTGAAGAGGAAAGGGAAGGAGTAATTGTCCGGTAGGAGATGGGGAAAACGACGACGTATGAAGTTGTAGAGACAAAGAACTTCTTGTGGGGAGGAGCTGTGAGAGTAGGCTTTGAAGATGAAGTTGCAGGCGAAGACATTTGGGTTTTGAATCTGAGAGAAAAGGGCGCGAGAAAAGCCGAGACCGTGAGGGAGAGAGCGAAGGAGGAGCTTGCTTGAGACGAACGAGTCGTGGGCTAAGACGCCTGAAGTAATGGCGTGGGACAAAAGCTCGTAAAACTGCTTGGCCTCGAGCTCATGGTTGCACTTTTCTAACAGAGCAGGCCATTTTGATTTTGTTGTGAGCAGTCGAATTAACATTTTGCCATTGAAGGCTCTTTCGTTGATTTTGATGTGCTTATAAATTATAAATTATACTGTGCTTAACCAAAAAAAATTATAATGTTACATATCACTTATTGAGAGTTGAGGACATAGAATATAGGACCTCAAGTGTAAGAATACATGTCATTTTTAATACGAAATGCTAAACCATATAGAAATTATGATAAACTCCCCAGTGGGCAAATTTTTACGGGAAACATCATCAATGCCAAGAGCCCTGATATATGTTCATAATAAAATTAGTCCAGCTTCAAGGAAAATTGTATGGTGTACGTATTTATCTTAATAAGTTTTTCTTTTTTTGGGGTAAATACCATGAGGTGTCCCCACATCCGAAAGATGGGATTAATCTTTGCTCGGGTTTGGCTTGCCCCTGTTCAACCACACCTGCGTCTAAATTTGAAATGAGATAGAACTCCGGATGTATCCCTTGCTGCATATCCAAGGCAGTTCTCATCACTGTGCAACCATAAACATACACTGTATAGCAAGCAAATCAAACATCGGATGAATCCCAGATACAATTCCACACAAAGGTGAATGATCACCCAACAATTACCGACTGCCGGTAGGTGCTTTGAATTCCAATACCAACAGTTCCCTATGAAGTTATTAATATGTACATTACAAGAAGGGAAATCTTCTTTTCTTTTATGGTCTCATTTCAGGGAGTTTTCAACATCGATTACAAACTAGAATTTCACATCTTTTTTTTTTTAACTAGCCTCTGGAGAGCTTCAGTTGCATATTGAATCCATGAGCAGCATAGAAATCTATCATTTCTTGCGTATCCTTCGTTCCACCTGTCACACTGCCAGAAACGGTTTTCATACTTGCCACGCAAATGCACAAGTTCATTATTCTTCATATTCTCTCCACTGCAGCCGCTCCAAACCCCCGAACCACAGACAGCCTCAAGTATACTCTCCACAGCAGCCTCTCTAAACATTCATATCGTGAATAAACTCCAAAAATTCAGGGAAGAATTTCCTCGTGTCTTCATCTAGTTGTTCGATCTTGATCGGAGAGTAATAGTGTTGATTCAAGTTGCGAATAAACCATCATAGCGTGAATACAATCCAAAAACTCTGGGAAGAACTCCCTCATGTCTTCATCCAGTGATTTAATCGTGGTTGGAGGGCGGTAGTGTTGCAAATAAACCTCAACAAATCAATAGCAGTACCTCCACTGTAGTCTGAATTTTTGTAAGCATAAATGCACCTCATATAATACTTCCACTTCTTCATTTTGCTATTTTCATTCCAATTCAACAAGCTATAAAAATGAGGAGAACTCAACACCAACTCCAATTTTTTTGAAACGAACCGTACGTCGATGTATGCAATTGTGAAGATCTTCAACATACGTCATCATGTCCACAGCATCCATAAAAAACGGATGGCCTTTAATTCTGTCCACATAATCATCATACCTAAAACAAAACAAACAAAATGTCAAAAACAGATATTAATGCAGTTATAATACAAAACAAACTTACAACAAATGCACAAGACTGACAAAACTTTAGATGAAACTTACGACAAAAGCGCTACACTAACAAAACAATAGATGAACCAATCCTTCTCTGCCTAGCAACCAATGGAATTGGGATGACTATGTCTCTGCAATTCAAAAAACAAAGAATCCAACATTGTTTGCAAATCACGAAAGTCCTTAACCTTGTTCCACAGCTGCTCAGAAGGATCAGGGATGGGAGATGCTGCTGAGGTTGAGAGAACCGCGACCTGTCAAATTTGTTTTGGTTGGGAGATGCTGCGTATTTAAAAGCAGAGAATGTGCATTTGTCGTCTTTTTCGTTTTGTCATGATCGGATATCTCGTGCCTTGATGTTTGTTCGGTGACAAGGGGGGTGCCTTACTGGAAGGGTGGGCTGCTGTCTGCCATCCGAATTTTGAATCCACGTTGGAAGAGTGGCTGAGTCCTTCCAACAAGGAACCCACTTTGTCACACCGGACATCAAAGGACGAGATATCCAATCATGACAAAACCAAAAACACAACAAATAGACATTCTATGCTTCTAATAAGCAACATCACCCACCCCAACCAAAACAAATTTGACGGGTCATAGTTCTCCTATGAAATTCAACATAATCACGCCATTACAGTATGCGTCCACGGAAGTGCTAGGGAAAGAAAACCTATTCAGCCAAGCATCCACACTAGATCCTTTGCTTGCAACTCGACATCTTGTCTGATTTGGTCCAGAAAATATGCCTGCTCTTGTATTGTGTTCTCAAATACATGTTGCTGCTCTTTCAATGCGTTAGCAAAAACAAGTTGCTGCTCTAGCATTGCGTTTTTAGAAACAAGTTGTTGCTGCAGTACCTGCTTATCCATAATCTGAAACCACTCACAGAAAATCGACATAATTTCAGGCTGTTAGCTAAGGATTTTAACAAAAGTTAAACCAATAAATTGGGAGAGTTACATCTGTTTTGAACATAAATCTAAGAGTCTAAACATATATAAATACAAAAAACAGGAGTAGGGCATTGGTCACAGAAATAAAATTCTACACAAAATTAGGGAGAGTTAAGTCTAAAAATAGAGTGAAAATCACAGAATATATATAAGAGGGTAAAAATATCAACGAAAATCACAGAATGCAAAACATACGATTAGGGCATTAGTCACAGAAATAAAAGTCTAAACAAATACATATATAATTATAAGAATGAAAGTCACATAATGTATACAAGAGTCTAAACATATCAACGAAAATCGCAGAATTTTACATATATTTGGATAAGCTAATGCACATAAGTCTCTAAGCAAGGGGAAATCAGAGAAAGGCAAAGAATTTGAAATTTACATAAAAGCATTGCATATTCAGATGGCAACCAGAAAATCAACAAGAGAGAGAGAGAGAGAGAGAGAGAGAGAGAGAGAGAGAGAGAGAGAGAGAGAGAGAGAGAGGGAAACCTCTTGAACGAGAGAGCACTCAGACCAATGAAACGAGAGAGAACTCAGACCAATCCGTCCGATTAGAAAATAGAGAACAGATCTGAAGAGAAAAGATCTTCAGATACTCCAAACACAAAATACAAAATGTGGGAAAAAAATTGTTTATATTTTCATAAAAATAAAATATAGACACAAAACGTGAATTGAGTTGGCCCAATACTCATTTTGGGCTTTGACCTGGCCCAATACTAAGAAAGAACAGAACCAAAAAGTTGGTCGCAAACTCGCGAGGGACGCAACGATGCGTCAAGTTTGTTACGTGGCGATACGCCATTGCCCCATTGAACGTGGCACGTGATTTGATTGGTGGAAGCAAGTCGAAGGCAGCGTTGTAGAGATCTATATGTAGAAGAACTAGAACTCAGTATCGAGAAAGTTGTCAAGGAACTCGAAAGAGCGAGAGAGAGAAACAGAGAGATAAAGATGGTTAGGGTTCGCGCTGGTGTCGTTCCGGTGCTGTTTCTGCTCGTAGCTTGCTTTTCATTTCAGCAGTTATTTGCTTCCGACGATACGGTAATGAATCTGACTCTTCTCCTTCCTTTGCAGTTGTTAGAGTTCTAAGCTTTAAGTCTCAGATTCAATCCCAATTGCTAATGAATTTTGATTGATTTGGCGTTTTAGGTCTTTTACGACTCATTTGATGAAACATTTGAAGGTCGCTGGACCGTTTCTAGCAAAGATGACTACCAAGGTTCGTCCTTTCTTCCATTTTTATGCAAAAAGCTGATATCTTTATGTTAATGAATGCGTATTTGGTTGTAGATATTGGATCGTTTTGCGATCGATCTGAATTGTATTAAAAAGGTTGCCATGTATGTATGCCAAACTTAGATCATTGTGCTAAGCTATCAGCTCTAGATGGACTTAGACAACCATACAAATAGTTCGATGGGAAAACTTGTAAATTTTTGCCTTTTACATTCATGAATATTTACATGATAGGATTTTCAAGGTGTATAATGAAGATTTATCAGTAATGAGTCCTTCTGTTATGATGGGATTGTTTATTGTGGGCTTGGATTTTGTTCTTGGGCGATCACATGGTTTCTGTGAATCATAGTGATTCCATAACAGAAACGAAGTTTTTTTTTAATGTTACCTGCTTAACCAACCTGAAAATTGTAGCTCATCCATCATGATTTTGGCATATTTCTTTCCATTTTGTTTGTTGGAAACTTATTTTATTTTCTAATTTGCATTTAGGTGTGTGGACTCATTCAAAGAGTGAGGGACATGAGGATTATGGCCTTCTTGTGAGTGAGAAGGCTAAGAAGTACGCAATAGTGAGGGAGCTTGAGAAGCCTGTGAGTCTGAAGGATGGAACTGTCGTCCTCCAATTTGAGACTCGTCTCCAAAACGGGCTTGAATGTGGTGGTGCCTATCTGAAATACCTTCGACCGCAGGAGGCTGGATGGGAACCTAAGATATTCGACAATGAGTCTCCTTATTCGATCATGTTTGGACCTGACAAATGTGGACTCACAAACAAGGTTCACTTTATTTTTAAGCATAAGAATCCCAAGACCGGAGAGTACGTTGAGCACCATCTGACGACCCCTCCCTCTGTTCCATCTGACAAACTTTCTCATGTGTACACTGCCATTCTGAAACCTGACAATGAGTTGCGAATTCTAGTTGATGGGGAGGAGAAGAGGAAGGCGAATTTCCTATCAGCTGATGATTTTATGCCTCCTCTTATTCCTACCAAGACAATTCCTGATCCAGAAGATAAGAAGCCTGAGGATTGGGATGAGAGAGCCAAAATCCCAGACCCTAATGCTGTAAAGCCAGAGGACTGGGACGAGGATGCACCCCTTGAAATTGTAGATGAAGAAGCAGAGAAACCTGAAGGATGGTTGGATGATGAGCCTGAGGAGATAGATGATCCTGATGCCACAAAACCAGAAGATTGGGATGATGAGGAGGATGGTGAATTTGAAGCCCCAAAGATCGAAAACCCAAAGTGTGTGACAGCCCCTGGTTGTGGTGAATGGAAGAGGCCAATGAAGAGAAATCCAGCTTACAAGGGAAAATGGCATGCCCCACTCATCGACAACCCTAATTACAAGGGTATCTGGAAGCCTCAGGAGATTCCAAACCCCAGTTACTTTGAAGCCGACCAACCAGACTTTGAGCCTGTAGCTGCTGTTGGCATTGAGATTTGGACAATGCAAGATGGAATATTGTTCGACAACATTTTGATCACAAAAGATGAGAAAGTTGCAGAAACATACCGGGAAACCACCTGGAAACCAAAATTTGAAGTTGAGAAAGAGAAACAAAAGGATGAGGAAGATGTTCAGGGTTCAGAAGGGTTCCTCTCCAGCTTCCAGGTACAGCTTTCTGCAATATCAGTTCTATTTGGTTTTATGGCATTTATATGATGGTTACTTGGCACGGTTATTGAATGTATTTTCAATTCCTGCAGAAGAAAGTATTTGACCTCCTATACACCGTAGCTGATATTCCCTTCTTAAGTGCCCACAAGTCTAAGATAATTGTAAGTCATCAGTATTTTGTTCATGATCTGTTTTGAGGGTGATTTTTGTGGAATGCACCCTAAAATCCAAGCTTGTCTTGCAGGATCTCATTGAAAAGGCAGAGCAACAACCGAATCTCACCGTTGGCATCATTGTCTCTATTGCGGTGATCATCTTCACAGTATTTATCAAGCTACTCTTTGGTGGGAAGAAACCTGTAAGTGTTGAAGGCCCTTTAGAAGAACTAAAGAAATACTCGTTATTGCTGTTGCTAAATGTTGCTTTGTCTTTGTGTTGTGCAGGCAATAGTTGAGAAGAAAACCACTGGAACCGCCGATGCTTCTAGCAGTGAGGAAAAGGAAGAAGAGAAGGAGAAGGAAGGTACTTCCTCTGAGAACGAGAAGGAAACAGCTGCTGCTCCCCGCCGAAGGACAGTAAGGCGTGAAAACTGAAGTGAGAAGAGGGAAAGCTACTGATTACAATCTTCACTTCCTTTATCATCAAATTTTGAGCCTAGTTGTTTTTGTGTAGGTCATTCTTGAATGTCGGAATTTTTTTCTTTTGCCTTTTTTAGCCTTTGTGTTGAAACAGTTAATGTATCAGGAGTGTAATTGACAGATCTATTAAGCTGTGATACTTCATTTCCAGATTTCTATGACAGCAGGTGATATTGTTATTGTAGTTCCGTCCCGACTCTAATTGTTGTTGCTATACCAAATGTTACATAGCTAATCCCTCAAAATTCGCAAAATTAAAGATGCTCCTCAACGCGAAGAGGTCGATGTTAGTCAAAATTGGATGTTGATGGAGAAAAAAATTTCGGTGTTTGATTGCGAACTAACAATTCTGCTGATTGCAAAATTAATAGGAAAACTTATTTACACCATTTTTGTCTAAAATCCCACGTATAATTCTTTAGGGTATGCGATTTTGGTTAGCTGATTTTAAGAATTAGTATGAAATTGCATTTTTTAATAAATGAACCCTTAGAGTACGTTTGGTTTACGAATTAAACTTCTTGGGAGTAAACTTTCCATGTCTAATCCCATGAGATGAGAATGGAGGATGTCCATTCCCATGTTTGGGAACGCTGGAAAATGAGGACTAGGAAAATGTTATTTTCTCTCATTCCCATGTTTGGTTTGTGCAATATTAGAAATGAAAAGTTGATCGGTTTTCCAACACCACCTTTAATTTTTTATTATTAAAAGTTACTAATATGAAGAGTTTCTTAAGGGTCAAAAATGGTATTTTAAAATAATAACATGGGTAAGTTAGTCTAAAAAAATCGCATTAAATACTTTCCCAAGTGGGGGGAAAAAGTTTCCCAAGGTGAGCCAAGGGTTTGAACTTCCCCTTACATGGGAAGTTCATACCCATGAGTCCATAATTGCATTCTTAAGAGTGTACTTACCAAACATGGGAATACAATTTGAAACTCATTCCCAAACTCCTAAACCTTAAACTAAAAGTGCCCTACCCTTTGAGAGCATGTTTTTCTTATGCCCCGAGAACGCTTTTATTGCACATTTATTACCAAGTAACCCCATTGTAAATTAGGGACATCTATTTTGTCCTTCAAAAACTCTGTATTTATTTAATAAACAGAAGAAGAAAAAAAATTGATTCCTTGTTGCACAAACGAACATTTGAATTGGAATGTGGGTTACATTCTCAAATAACTCATTCTGAGAATCAATCAGGCTAGGTTTCATTAAAAAGAAAAAAAAAAGAAGAAGA